>NW_026576382.1:5000-109127 GCF_028641065.1 Leucoraja erinaceus
TCCCCTCCGCCCATATCTCTCCCCTCTCTCTCTCGTCCCTTCTCTCCTCTTCTCTCTCCTCTTCTCCCTCTCTCCCCTCCTCCTCAGCCCCCTCCGTCCTTCTCCTGTGCTCTCTCACTCTCCCCCTCACCCTCTCTCTCTCCCCTCCCCCTCCTCTCACCCTTCCCGCTCTTCACCTCCCTCTCCCTATCCCTTCCCCTCTCCCCATTTTCTCGCCCCTTCTCTCTCCCTTCCTTCTCTCCTCCCTTTCTCCTCTCCCTTCTGGGTACCTCTCCCCCCCCTCGGTCTCTCTCTCTCCCCCTCCCTCTGTCACCCTTCTCCTCTCTCTCTCCCTCTTCTCATCGCTCTCCTTCTCCCACTCTCCCCTTTTCTCTCTCCCCCTTCTCTTTCCCCCTTCTCCCTCCTCTCTTCTTCCTCCCCCCTCTCCCTTCTCTCCCCTTCCCTTTCGTCTTCCCGTGGATACAGGGGAACAGCATCTGCAGCACCTTCTTAAACAGAGAGAAACCAGGGGTAGAGAGGGAGGGAGAGATAACGGGAGGGAGAGACTCACACACACACACAGAGGAGACAGAGGGATGGAGAGAAATGGACAAGGAGGGAGAGAGAGAGAGGTCAGAGAGAGAGGAAGGGAGACAGGGAGAGAGACAGAAAAAGACAGAGAGAGAGAGAGATAGAGAGACAGAGATAAGGGGAGAGAGACACACATACAGACAGACAGAGAGAAAAAAACGAGAGAGAGGGAGAGACAGAGAGAGACAGAGAGCGACACACACAGAGGGAGAGAGAGACACAGAGGGAGAGAGAGGGAAGGGGAGCGAGAGAGGTAAGGGGAGAGAGATAGACAGGGAGAGAGAGTGAGATAAGGGGGGGGGGGTGGGAGATCACACACCGACACAAAGAGACAGAGACGGAGGGATAGAGAGAAATGGACAGAGAGGGGGAGGGAGAGGGAGACAGAAACAGGCAGAGACAGAGAGGGGGGGGGTAGAAAAAGGGGAGAGAGATAGGGAGATAGAGAGAGAGAGAGAGAGAGAGAGAGAGAGAGAGAGAGAGAGAGAGAGAGAGAGAGAGAGAGACACACACACACACACACACACAGGGAGATAAGGGGAGATAGAGAGAGAGGGGGGTAGAGAGATAATGGGAGAGCCACACAGACACACGAAGAGAGAGAGAGAAGGGGGAGAGAGAGGGAGGCAGAAAAAGACGGGGATAGACACATAGGGGGGGAGGGAGGGAGTGAGTGAGAGAGGGAGAGAGAGAGAGCGGGAGAGAGAGAGAGAGAGAGAGAGAGAGAGAGAGAAAGGGGAGGCAGAGAGAGAGAGATAATGGGAGAGAGAGAGACACACACACAGACACACGAAGAGACAGAGAGAAGGGGAAAGAGAGGGAGGCAGAAAAAGAGACAGTGATAGAGAGAGAGACAGAGAGAGCGAGAGAGAGAGAGAGGAGAGAGAGAGAGAGAGAGGGAAAGAGAGAGAAAGGGAGAGGAGAGGAGAGAGAGAGAGAGAGAGAGAGAGAGAGAGAGAGAGAGAGAGAGAGAGAGAGAGAGAGAGAGAGAGAGAGAGAGAGAGAGAGGCTGTGTATTTCTCAGCTCCAGTGGCTGAGAGGTTTTAAGTGGCCTTTCAAGGTTTTTTGGTGGAAGGAGATCGAAGAGAGGCAGAGGGGCTTCATAGTTTAACTTATTGTTGGACTGTTGAAACTTTCCTGTGCTTTAAAAATGCCTCCACAAGTGTGAAAAGCCCTGAGATTTCTCTACATTGTCGAGGGAGCGGCTGCCATTGGCGGACTGCCAAGAGTGCCTGGAGAGCGAGGGTATGAAGTTTTCGGTGTCTTTGTCGTGTTTTTGGCACTGATTCTCTGCCCTAAAGTCATTTTGCACAGTGCGGCTGCCTGGCTTAATGTGAAGAAGGTGCTTTTGGTTTTGGCAAGAAAAGGCGAGGTTTTCTCGGCAGTGGATTGAACTTGGAGAATTTTCTACTTTCAGCTGGAGGACTTTGCTTTTTGAGGATTGCTTTGGACTGTGACTGTCCCTGGGAATTGATTTGCTGAGCTGCTGGGGTGCCGGGAGCTGGTTTGTGCCTCTGCCCGGATGGCGATGGCGGGGGATCGGCCGAAGGCGAGGAGCTACGCAGTAGTGACATCAGCAGCGGAAGCGAGGACATCTGAACATGAGCTTCATGTTGACTTGGACTGGGACAGTTTTGGTATCTCGGTTCAAACTGGGCCCCAGATGTCCAGGGGATCAATTACGAAGGCTATGAATGCCCTTCTTGGTAGGGGGGCTATTGTCTCTTCCGAGCTCGAGAGGGGAAAGGTTGAGATGATATTGAAGACCCGGGAGGATGTGGTCAAAGTGTTGGAGAGGGGGATTTCAGGGGGGGGGGTCCATATACAGGTGGACCCATGGGTGTCCAGGGTGAGACCGGTTCTCCTGCGGAGTTGCCCCACATGTATTCCGGATGCGACACTCTTTCCACACCTGTCTCAGATTGGGGAGGTGCGGTCTAAGTGCTTTAGGCTCATGCACCCTGGGGGGGACCCGGAGGAAAAAGGGATTTTTAGTTTCAAAAGGAGGGTGTTCGTGAAGGTGGGGGAGGGGGAAGGTGATGAGGGGAGTTTCGAGGTGGAGTGTAGGGGTCTCCCCAGAACCGTGCGTTGGAGTTGGGGAAAGGCACGGTGTCATGCGTGCGGTGGTTATGGACATCTCCGAAGGGAATGTCCTAATCAAGGGGTCGCTGCTAGAACTTCTCGCGCAGCGGCCCAGGAATGCACTGCTGGCCCATCAGGGGTTGCTCGTCAGGTCTCGGAGGGGCGGGGTGGAATCGCTGACCTGGCAGGGGCTGCCGGCTCTGCCTCGGTGATCCGGGGCAGCGGGGATAGCCCTTCTGGGTCTGCAGTTTCAACCTTGGGGACCCAGGGCAGCAAGGGCCCCCGCCCCCCACATCCTGAACCTGAGGGGGTGGCTGAAGGTGAGGCACAGGGTGAGGGGGGAGAGAAATGGGAGCAGCAGAAGAAGAAGAAGAATAAGCTGAAAAAGACCACCCAAGCGAGTCAAAAGCAAGCGGGTGTGCTACTGCCGAGTGCGGAGATCACCCAAGGGGCGCCTGTCAGCTCCAGGGGGGTCCAGAGTGAAACTGCCGTGGCCCAGCAAGGAGCTGAGGTGGCTCTGAAGGGGGTAGGGAAGGCAAAACGCGCGGGTGGTAAGGAGGCGGGGGGTAGTGTGGAGGAGGAAGGCCCTCTCCTTATGGAGGTTACCACACCGCCGCATGCTAGTGGGACAAAAAGGAGGATTGGGCCTGGTGAGGAAGAGCAGGGACGTGAGTCCAAAGTTAGGGGGGTGGATTTTTCCAGATCTTCCACCACCGATGTGGTTGGAGGTCAGGTAATGACGTCGTCTGGGTTGGAGGTTGAGCATCCACCTCAGGGATCTCTCGAGGGTACCACAGGGTCAGGTGAGGGGGTAGACCCCTCTGGAGTTGTGTCCTCTGGGCGGGGGGATGTCCTTTTGTCTCAGGGGCCCTCCGAGGGGGGGATCTCATCGTGTGTTGATCTTGGCTCCCCTGGGGGTGTGTCTTCTGGGTCGGAGGAGGTCCCCTCGTTTCAGAGGCCTACTGAGGGTGTTAGCACGCAGGAGGGTGGGGTAAGCTCCCCTGGTAGTGCGGACCCTGAGACGGGGGATGAGCAGAGTCAGCCCGAGGGGGGGGGGTCGGGGGGAGTGGTGTTCCAATCAGTGCTCAATTTTAGAGCCAATGGTGGTTCTGAGGTGTATATTGTATTGCCGGCTGATTTAGCAGGGGAGGGGAAAAAATCTAGTGGAGAGCCTCTGGGTGTTGCCAGTGGAGGGGGTGCTTTCGGTGCTGTGGAGGTCGGAGTTACTTCAGGCAGCGACCTTCTTTCAGATTCTGGGGGTGCCAGTTTACCACAGACCCTGGGGGTGCCTCTTATTTTCTCTTCCCCAGGCCCAGGTATAGAGGGTGAGGACAGAGCGCAGGAGCCCAGCCAGTCAGTGGGCTGCGTGATGCGGATAGGGGCTTCGGGACCCTTCCCCGGCATTGATCCTGGGGGTGGTGTCATGCCGGAGGAGAGGGAGAGTGGTGGGGCCGATTTGTGTGGAGGGGTTGGCGAAATTCCAGAGAGCTCTGGTTTTTCGAATTCTGAAAATGACCTTGGGGATGCTGAGCGTGTTGTGTCAGGTGCGAGTAACTTGGACGATAGCCCAGGAACCAAGGACGAGTCTCATGAAATTGTTATCTGTGAGGTGAGGGAGTTTCTAAAGATAAGCCGTAGCTACAAGAAAAAGATTGACGCTGCTAAGAGACGGTGGGCTGATCTGTCGGCCTTAGTTAAAACTCTCGAGGCTATCCTTGCGACCAAGGATAGTGATCTTCCTGGCTCTGAGCAGTGTCAGTTTAGGGACTTTTTGGAGTTCCTAAAAAGAGAGGGGGCTACAGAGCCCAGGAGGAGAAGTATGAGGATTTCAATTTAATGTACCAGTGCATTCACGTTAGCTACCCTAAACTTAAACGGGAGTAGAGCGAGTTTTCGCAGGTTCCAGCTTTTATCGGTCCTTAGGGAGGGGAAATTTGCAGTGTGTTTTCTGCAGGAGACGCATACTGTTGTCAAGGATGAACCCACTTGGAGGTTGGAGTGGGAAGGAGAGGTCTATATGAGTCATCTTAGCTCAAATTCGAGTGGGGTGGCCATTCTGTTGGCTCAGAATTTCCTGCCCAATATTATAAAAGTGCAAGAAGTTGTGCCAGGACGTTTGCTCCATCTGGCCGTGAGCCTGGATGGCATGCCGTTGCATTTCATTAACGTGTATGCCCCCAGCTCCGGCACGATGCAGGCCGGCCTAATTCAGGAAGTGAATGCTCTGTTGAGCATTATTGATCGGGGAGAGTGTGTCTTCCTTGGGGGGGACTTTAACTGCACACTTGAGGTGCGAGATCGTTCTGGTACTCAGTGTGCTCCTGCTGTAGCAAAGAAGCTGAGAGGGTTGATTGATTCTTTTGAGTTGGTTGATGCGTGGCGGGACCTCAACCCAGACTCCACTGCTTTTTCGCGGAGGTCTGAGGGCGGTGGTTCCCGCATTGATCGAATATATATCTCCCGAGCGTTTGTTTCCCGTGTCTCAGCGGCCTCAATGCAGCTGGTGCCATGCTCGGACCACTGTCTGGTGCGTGTGGATTTTAATCCAGCGCGCGTTCGGGCTGGGTCTGCGTACTGGCACTTTAATAACCGGCTGCTGGAGGATCGGTGTTTCCGGGAGTCATTCACTGGGTTTTGGGTGCGTTGGAGAGAGAGGCAGAGATGCTTCTCTTCCCTAAGGCAGTGGTTGGATGTGGGGAAAGCTCACATCCGTATTTTTTGTAAGGAATACACGTGGGGGTCGACCGGGCGGCGGGGCTCAGCGGTTGAGAAGCTTGAGAGGGAGCTGATGGACGCAGAGTCTCGCCTGGGTCAGGCTGGAGGTGACTCTTGCGAATGCGGTGTGTTTCATGAGAAGAAGGAAGTCTTGAGGAACCTGCAACTTGAGCGGTCCCGAGGCAAATGGCAAATCGCCTGGGCTCTGTGCTGTCTCAGCTGATTCACCCTGACCAGTCTTACACATTCCCTGGTCGGTCCATTCAGGATAACATCCACCTGGTTAGGGACCTGATTCATCCAGCACAGGGAACTGATCAGTCAGCTGCGTTTCTGTCTCTTGATCAGGAGAAGGCTTTTGATAGGGTAGAGCATGAATACCTGTTCGGAACGTTGCAAGCGTTTGGATTTGGACCGCATTTTGTGGCCCGGGTCCGCCTCTTGTATGCTGCAGCGGAGTGCCTTGTGAAGGTTAATGGTGCGTTGTTGGTTCCCTTTCATTTTGGGAGGGGGGTCCGTCAGGGGTGCCCCATGTCAGGTCAGTTGTACTCGGTCTGTGTGGAGCCATTCCTGTGTCTTCTTCGGAGGAGGTTGACAGGCCTGGCCCTACCGGGCCCAGGGGTGGAGTTGGTTCTTTCGGCCTATGCCGATGATGTACTCCTTATGTTCACCGATCCTGGTGACCTGCGGAGGATGCGTGATTGCCAGAAGATTTTCTCGGATGCATCTTCTGCCAGGATTAATTGGAGCAAGTGCTCTGGACTTTTAGTGGGTCAGTGGCAGGTGGACTCCCTGCCAGAGGAGATGGCAATGTTTGCGTGGAGCACCACGCACCTCCTCTATCTGGGGGTGTACCTGAGTCCCACTGAGGATGCTTGGCCGGCAAATTGGCAGGAGTTGGAGACGAAAGTGGTTGCCAGGCTGGGGCGCTGGTCAGGCCTGCTTGGAGTTCTTTCTTTTCAGGGGAGGGTGTTGGTCATAAACCAGCTGGTGGCCTCCATGTTATGGTACCGGCTGGCTACTCTTGTCCCACCTCCCACTTTTGTAAATGCTTTACAGAAGAAGCTGGTGGACTTCTTTTGGGGAAATAGGAAGCACTGGGTTTCCGCAGCTGTCCTGAGTCTCCCGTTAGAGGAGGGCGGCCAGTCCTTGGTATGCGTGCGTACCCAGGTGGCGGCTCTCCGCCTCAGGACTCTGAGGAGGTATATGTATATAGAGAACCCCCCCAGATGGCACGTTTTGGCCACGTATTTTTTGCGACGGGGTCGTTGTCTAAGGGGGGTCTCGCGGCTCCCGGTGGCGGGCATCAGTCGACCCGCCCTAAGGGGCTTGCCTGTTTTCTACCGGGATGTGTTAAGAGTGAGGAATCTGGTTGTTTTCAGCCAGCGTGTTGCTCCACGAGGGGAGGGGGATGTTGCGGCTGCGGGGAGTGGCCGGTCCTCAACAAATCATGGCGGGTGTCGAGGAGAGGCGTGCGCCTAGAGTGGTTTTAAATGAGCTCTTACCCGCTCCGTCAGATCTGCTCATTGGGCCTCGGTTCCGGGATATATCTCGGGCACCGGTTCCACACAACCTGAGCCGCCTTTCGGAGATGATTAGCGTGCCGTTTCGTGACGCGAAGAGACGCTCACTGTATAGAATGTTCCTGCACATTCTGCACCTCCTTGCCTTCGTCTCCCGTCCCGACACACCATGGCGGACGGTGTTACCACCTGAAGGCGGGGAAGGTCCCCAGTGGGGGTCCCTCTACAAGGGAGTTGTCCCCCTTTACGTGGGGGACCTGGGGTGGAGAGTGCTGCACAGAGCGGTGGCGTGTAACAAACTTTTGAGTCGGTTCACGGACTCGTCCGCTGCCTGTATTTTTTGTGGCGAGGAAGAGACCGTGTTCCACATTTATATGGAGTGTGAGAGGCTACTGCCCCTGTATCAATATCTGAAGGGGTTGTTCCTAAAGTTCTGGTTACATTTTAGTCCTACGATTCTTGTGTTTGGACACAAGGCAGGGTGTGGGGAGAGCCAAGTGGGAGGGTGGGACCTACCTGTCGGTCTACTCCTGGGCCTGGCCAAGATGGCCATACGCGGGTCCAGGCAGCAGGCGATGGATGGTCAGGCAAGAGTCGGCTGCTTGCCCCTCTTTCGGGCCTACGTCCGTGCACGTGTGTCCCTGGAGAGGGAACATGCGGTGCTCACGGGGACTTTGGAGGTATTCCGTGGGCGCTGGTCACCGCGTGGGGTTGAGAGTATTGTGAATAATGATTGTAATGTTGTACTATAATGACACGATATAATGTAAGTTCGTTTTGTGTATGACTTGACCTGTTGTATTATTTGATGTGTTGAAGTGAAAAAGAGAGAGAGAGAGAGAGAGAGAGAGAGAGAGAGAGTATAACACGCCCGTTGCGATGATCCAGCATCTTTTATGATGCAGAGGTGTGGGAGAGAGAGGGGCGGAGAAAGGGGGGAGAGGGGGGTGATGGATGAAGTTGGTCCAGCCTGAGGTGATGCATCAGCTCAGACTCTTCAAGACCAAGGCTGGTACGGGAGGTTTGAGGGGGGGAGAGGGGGAAGGAGATTGGGTGTGATAAATCGCACTCTGACCCCTCTCTCTCTCCCCTCTCTCCCTCCCTCTCTCTCTCTCTCTCCCCTCATTCTCTCTCTCTGTCCCTCTCTCTATCTCTATCTCTACCTCTCTCTCTCCCTCTCTCTCTCTCTCTCTCTTTCCCGTCTCTCTCACATCATCTACCGCCCCCCTTCTCTCAGCCTCTCTCCCACTTTCTCTCTCCCCTCTTTCTCCCCATTTCTCTCCCTCACCCCTTTCCCTCCCCCTCTGTATCGGTTTGTCTCAGTGTGTCTCTGTCTGTCTCTCTGTGTGTCTGTGTGTCTCAGTGTGTCTCTGTGTGTCTCTGTGTCTCTCTGTGTGGCTCTGTGTCTCTCTGTCTCTGTGTGTCTGTGTCTCTCTCTGTGTGTCCCTGTGTCTCCCTGTGTGTCTCAGTGTGTCTCTGTATGTCTCTGTGTGTCTCAGTGTGTCTCTGTGTCTCTCTGTCTGTGTCTCCGTGTCTCTGTGTGTCTCTGTTTGTCTGTGTGTCTGTGTGTGTCTGTGTATCGTGTCTCTGTTTCTCTGTGTGTCTGTGTCTCTGTGCCCCCGTGTCTCTGTGTGTCTCTGTGGCTATCTGTGTGTCTCTGTGTCTCTGTGTCTCTCTCTATCTCTGTGTCTCTGTGTCTCTGTGTCTCTGTGTCTCTGTGTCTCCGTGTCTCCGTGTCTCTGTGTGTGTCTGTGTGTCTGTGACTGTGTCTGAGTGTCTGTTTCTGCGTGTCTGTGTGTCTGTGAGTTTGTTTGTTTGTCTCTGGGTGTCTCCGTGTCTCTCTGTGTCTCTCTGTGTCTCTCTGTGTGTCTCTGTGGCTACCTGTGTGTCTCTGTGTCTCTCTATCTCTGTGTCTCTGTGTCTCTGTGTCTCCGTGTCTCCGTGTCTTCGTGTCTCTGTGTGTCTCTCTGTGTCTCTATGTGTCTCTATGTGTCTCTGTGTCTCTGTGAGTCTCTGTGTGTCTCGGTGTGACTGTGTGTCTCTGTTTCTCTGTGTGTCTCTGTGTGTATCTGTGTCTCTCTGTGTGTCTCTGTGTCTTTGTGCCTCTGTGTGTGTCTCTTTGTCTCTGTGTGTCTCTGTGTCTCGGTTTGTATCTGTGTCTTTGTGTGTCTTTGTGTCTCTGTGTCTCTGTGTCTCCGTGTCTCATTGTCTCTGTGTCTCTGTGTCTCTGTGTCTCTGTGTCTCATTGTCTCTGTGTGTATGTGTGTCTGTGTGTCTCTGTGTCTCTGTGTCTCTGTGTCTCTCTATCTCTGTGTCTCTGTGTGTATCTGTGTCTCTCTGTGTGTCTCTGTGTCTTTGTGCCTCTGTGTGTGTCTCTTTGTCTCTGTGTGTCTCTGTGTCTCGGTTTGTATCTGTGTCTTTGTGTGTCTGTGTGTCTGTGTCTCTGTGTCTCTGTGTCTCTGTGTCTCTGTGTCTCTGTGTCTCATTGTCTCATTGTATCTGTGCCTCTGTGTGTCTGTGTGCCTCTGTGGCTCTGTGTATACGAGGAGACATTCTTCACGAGTATCTGACCTTCCGAGCGTTTGTGGCCAAGGATTGCGGATTTAACAGCGCTCCTGAGCACGGCTTTACCTGTGGGCAAGGAGGTGTGATAAGGCGGGAGACAGAACGATAGACTATAGAAAATAGGTGCAGGAGTAGGCCATTCGGCCCTTCAAGCCAGCACCGCCATTCAATTTTGATCATGGCTGATCATCCACAATCAGTACCCTGTTCCTCCCTTCTCCCCATATCCCCCGACTCCGCTATCTTTAAGAACTCTATCTATTTCTCTCTTGAAAGTTTCCAGAGAACCGGCCTCTCTCTTACAACTCTCTGTGAGAAAAAGTGTTTGCTCGTCTCCGTTCTAAATGGCTTACCCCTTATTCTTAAACGGTGTGCGGCCACTGGTTCTGGTCTCCCCCAACATCAGGAACCTGTTTCCTGCCTCTAGCGTGTCCAAACCCTTAGCAATCTTATATGTTTCTATAAGATACCCTCTCATCCTTCTAAACTCCATAGTATACAAGCCCACCTGCTTAATTCTCTCAGCATATGTCAGTCCCGCCATTGTTGGCATTAACCTGGTGAACCTAGGCTGCACTCCCTCAATAGCAAGAATGTACTTCCTCAAATTTGCAGACCAAAACTGCACACAATACTCCAGGTGTGGTCTCACCAGCCCCCTGTAAACTGCAGAAAGACTGTGTTGCTTTTAACCACCACCCCAAATATATTAAACCCCATTCCAGGCGAACTGTTAGTATGGGTCGACTGGGCTTGTATTCACTGGAATTTAGGATGATTACAATTACAATACAATTTGTCATTTGAACCCCATTAGGGTTCAAACGAAATGTTGTTTCTGCAGTCATACACACAAAAAAGAACCAAGACACAACACAATTTACACAAACATCCATCACAGCGCATCTCCTCCTCGCTGTGGTGGAAGGCAAAAACGTATCTCTCCCCTGCACTCCCCATTCCCCTCCCGATGTCAGAGTCAGAGTTAAAGCCCCCGGCGGGCGATGGCAATTGGCCCGCGGCCATTTAAGCCGCGCCGGGTGCTGCAAGGCCGCGCTCCGGGTCTTGGTGTTGGAGCCCCCGGCGGGCGCTAGAAAAGTCCCGCAGCCATTCCAAGCTGGGCGGGGCGGTGATGTAAGGCCCCGCTCCAGGTGCTCTTCAACCCCGCAACTCGGGCGGGTGAAGTCGCCGTTGGGGAAGCCCCGAAAAGCGGTCTCCCAGCAGGGACCCGCGGGCTCCCGGTGTTCCTGTCTGCCAGACCTGCGGTTGTAGCCTCCGAATCCCCGGGGTCGGGTCACAGCAGCGCGCCACCACAGTTCCACCCGCTCCGGACTCGGCCAGCTCCATGATGGTGAGTAAGTCTGCAGCTCCGTGACTGGAGCCCCAGGTCGTTCCTGCTGGAGGCCGCTCACGGTGCTAGGCCCCAACGACAATGGAGACCCGACAGAGAAAAGGTCGGGTTCTCCGTGCAGGGGATAGATTTTTAAAAGTTTCCCCCGCCCCCCGCCCCCCCCCCACACACACACACATACACATACACAAAAATAAAATAAAAACTACATTCAAACGAGACAAAAAATAATAAAAATACAGACGGACTGCAGAGGCCGCTGCGACGAGAGGGGATCTTATGGAAACATGTAAAATCCTGAAAGGGGTGGATAGGCTAGATGCATGAAACATGTTCCCGATGTTGGGTGAGACCAGAACCAGGGGCCACACACATTTTAAGAATAAGGGGTCGGCCATTTAGGACTGAGATGATGAGAAACTTTTCCACCCAGAGAGTTGTGAATCTGTGGAATTCTCCGCTACAGAATGCAGTGGAGGCCGGTTCACCCGATGTTTTCAAGAGAGAGTTAACTTTAGCTCTTAAGGCTAACGGGATCAGGGGATATGGGGAGAAGGCAGGAACGTGGTACTGATTGGGGATGATCAGCCGTGATCACTTTGAATGGCGGTGCTGACTCGAAGGGCCGAATGGCCCACTCCTGGACATATTGTCTATGTTTCCGCAGTGCCCTCAATAATGTTTGGGACAAAGAACCATCATTTATTTATTTTCCTCTGTATTCCACAATCTGAGATTTGTAATTTAAAAAAACATCACATGTGCACATTGTCAGATTTCAAGAAAAGCCATTTTATACATTTTGGTATCACCATGTAGAAATTGCAGCAGTGTTTGTACATAGTTCACCCCCCCCCCCCCCCCCCCCCTCCCCCATTTCAAGGCACCATAATGTATGGGACACAGCAATGTCATGTTTAGTATTTCATTGCATATCCTTTGCCTGCAATGACTGTTTGAAGTCTATGATTTATGGACATCACCAGTTGCTGGGTGTCTTCTCCGGTCATGCTCTGTCATGCCTGTATTGCAGCCATCTCCAGCTTTTGTTTGTTTTGGGGGCTAGACCCCTTCAGTTTTCTCTTCAGCATATAAAAGGCATGTTCAATTGGGTTCAGATCAGGTTATTAACTTAGCCACTCAAGAATTGACAATTTTTAACTTTGGAAAAACTCCTTTGTTGCTTCAGCAGTCTGTTTTGGGATCATTGACTTGCTGTAGAATGTACTGCCGGCCAATGAGTTTTGAAGCATTTGTTTGAACTTGAGCAGGTAGGATGTGTCTATACACTTCAGAATTCATTATGCAACCACTATCAACAGTTTAATCATCAATTTAGATAAGTGAGCCAGTACCTTCAGCAGCCACACATGCCCAGGCCATAACACCCCCACCGATACAGATGAGGTGGTATTCTTTGGATCTTGGGCAGTTCCTTCTCTCCTCAATACTTTGCTCTTACCATCACTCTGTTAATCTTCGTCTCATCTGCCCTCCAGAAGTGTGGCTGCTTTTTTAAGTAATTCTTGGCAAACTGTCACCTGGCCATCATATTTTTGCAGCTAACCAGTCTTGCAGTGTAGCCTCTGTGTTTCTGTTCATGATGACTTCTGTGGACAGTGGTCATTGACAAATCCACACCTGACTCATGAAGAGTGTTTCTGATCTGTCGGACAAGTGTTTGGGGATTTTTCTTTATTGGAGATCTAATTCTTCTGTCATCAGCTGTGGATAATATGGACAGGTTTAATCTACAATTGGAGAGGGAGAAGGGTATATGGGAGTTGTCAGTGTTACAGGTGAATAAAGAGGACTATGGGGCCATGAGGGAGGAGCTGGCCACAGTTGACTGGAATGGTACACTAGCAAGGATGACAGTGTAACAACAATGGCAGGAATTTCGGGGGATAATACAGAAGGTGCAGTTTATTCCAAAGTGTAAGAAAGATTCCCGGGGGAGTAAGGGGCTACCGTGGCTGACAAGGGACGTCAGGTACAGTATACAAATAAAAGAGAAGAAGTACTACGTAGCAAAGATGAGCGGGAAGCCAGAGGATTGGGTAACGTTTAAAGAGCAACAGAAGATAACTAAAAAGACAATACGGGGAGAAAAGACGAGGTACGAAGGTAAGCTCGCAAAGAATATATAGGAGGATAGTAACAGCTTCCTTAGGTATGTGAAGCGGAAAAAAATAGTAAAGACTAAAATTGGACCCTTGAAGACTGAAAAAGGTGAATTTATTATGGGAACAAGGAAATGGCAGATGAGTTGAACAGGTACTTTGGATCCGTCTTCACTAAGGAACACACAAACAACCTTCCTGATAGTGGCCAGGGGATCTGGGATGACGGAAGAACTGAAGAAAATCCGCATTAGGCAGGAAATGGCGTTGGGTAGACTGATGGGACTGACGGCTGATAAATCCCCAGGGCCTGATGGTTTGCATCTCACGGTACTTAAGGAAGTGGCTCTAGAACTCGTGGAGGAATTGGAAATAATTTCTCAGCGTTCTATAGATTCAGGATCAGATCATGTGGATTGGAGGGTAGCTAATGTTATCCCACTTTTCGGGAAAGGCGAGAGAGAGAAAACAGGGAATTATAGACCAGTTAGCCTGACATCGGTGGTGGAGAAGATGCCGGAAAGGATGAAATAGCGGCACATTTGGATAGCAGTAACAGGATCAGTCCGAGTCAACATGGATTTACGAAGGGGAAATCATGCTTGACTAATCTTTTTTTGAGGATGTACCTAAGACATTTGTCAAGGGAGAGCCAGTGGATGTAGTGTAACTGGACTTTCAGAAAACATTTGACAAGGTCCCACATAGGAGATTAGTGGGCAAAATTAGGGCACATGGTATTGGGGGTTGAGTGCCGACATGGATAGAAAATTAGTTAGCAGACAGGAAACAAAGATTGGGGATTAACGGGTCTCTTTCAGAATGGCAGGCATAGACTAGTGGGATACCGCGTGGCTCTGTGCTGGGACCACAGTTATTTACAAAATTCATCAATAGAAACATGGAAACATATAAACATAGAAAATAGGTGCAGGAGGAGGCTATTCGGCCCTTCAACCCAGCACCACCATTCATGGTGCTCATGGCTGATCGTCTCCAATCAATAACCCGTGCCTGCCTTCTTCCCATATCCCTTGAGTCCACTAGCCCCTAGATATCTATCTAACTCTCTCTTAAGGCCAACCAGTGATTTGAGCTCTGCTGCCCTCTGTGGCAGTGAATTCCACAAATTCACAACTCTCTGGGTGAAAAATGTTTTTCTCACCTCAGTCTTATATGGCCTCTCCTTTACTCTAAGACTGTTGCCCCTGTTTCTGGACTCGCCCAACATTGGAAACATTTTTCCTGCAACTAGCTTGTCCAGTCATTTAATAACTTTATATGTTTCTATCAGATGCCTCCTCATCCTTCTAAACTCCAGTGAATACAAGCCTAGCCTTTTCAATCTTTCCTCATATGACAGTCATATGATCGCAGGGATCAATCTCGTGAACCTACGCTGCACTGCCTCAATCACAAGGATGTTCTTCCTCAAATTAGGAGACCAAAACTGTACCCAATACTCCAGATGTGGTCTCACCAGAGTCCCATACAACAGCAGAAGAACCTATTTACTGCTAAACTGAAATCCTCTTGTTATGAAGGCCAACATTCCATTAGCTTTCTTCTCTGCCTGCTGTACCTGCACGCCGACTTTCAGTGACTGGTGTGCAAGGTCACTCAGGTCTCGCTGCACCTCCCCCTTACCTATCCGTACCCCATTGAGAGAAAATCATCCCCCTTGTTTTTGCCGCCAAAATGGATAACCTTAGATTTATCTATATTATACTGCATCTGCCACGCATCTGCCCACTCACTGAATCTGTCCAGGTCACCCTGCAAACTCTTAACATCCTCTTCACAGTTCACACTGCCACCCAGCTTTGTGTCATCCGCAAACTTGCTAGTGTTGCTCCCAATTCCATCTTCCAAATCATTAATATATATGGTAAAGAGTTGTAATAATAATAATAATAATATATTTTATTGTCATTGCACATGAGCGCAACGAGATTTGGGTATGCAGCTTCCAACCGATGTCATAACATAAATAACTAATAACATTTGGATTTAGATACCCCGAGAACATGGATTGTAAAAACAACAGTAAAACAGTCATAACAGTTCAACAGACTAAAGTGCAGATGCGACGTGACCATCCGAGGGAGACAGTCCAGGGAGGATGGGGGGCACTCAGCAGGGCCGGTTCAGAGCCGCTATAGCTCTGGGAATGAAGCTGTTCCTGAGTCTGGAGGTTCGGGCGGAGAAGGCCTTGTAACGTCTGCCGGAGGGAAGTAGTTCGAACAGTCCATTATAAGGGTGTGAGGAGTCTTTATGGATGCTGACGGCCTTCTTGAGGCACCATGTATGGTAGATGCCCTCCAAGGCTGGTAGCTGTGTCCCAATAATCCCATGCGCTCTGTGAACGACGCGCTGGAGAGCTCTCCTCTCCGCCTCCGTGCAGCTGAGATACCACACAGAGATGCCATACGTTAATATGCACTATGTGGTGCAGCGGTAGAAGGTTGTCAGCAGCTGTTGGGGCAGACCAGTCTTTTTTAATGTCCTCAGGAGGAACAGTCGTTGCAGTGCCTTCTTGACCAGCGTGTTGGTGGACCATGTGAGGTCCTCTGAAACGTGAGTGCCCAGAAACTTAAAGCTGGACACTCTCACCACACTTGCGCTCCCAACACCGAGGCTTGCGGCACTCCACTCCCCACTGCCTGCCATTCTGAAAAGGACCCGTTCACTCCTACACTTTGCTTTCTGCCTGCCAACCAAATTTCTATCCATGTCAACGTCCTACCCCCAATACCATGTGCTCTAATTTTAGTCACCAGTCTCCCGTGCGGGACCTTATCAAAGGATTTCTGAAGCTCTAGATACACTACATCCACTGGCACCCATTCATCCATTTTACTTGTCACATCCTCAAAAAATTCCAGAAGATTAGTCAAGCATGATTTATTTTTCATAAATCCATGTTGACTTGGATTAATCCTTTTACTACTATCCACATGCCCCATTATTTCCTCTATATTAATTGACTCCAGCATCTTTCCCACCACCGAAGTCAGGCTAACTGGTCTGTAATTCCCCGTTTTCTCTCTCGCTCCTTTCTTGAAATGTGGGATAACATTAGCTATCCTCCAATCCACAGGAACTGATCCTGAAACTATTGAACATTGGAAAATGATCACCACTATTGCGTCCACTATTTCTGGAACCACCTCCCTGAGGACCCTGGGATGCAGTATTACAGGCCCAGGGGATTCATCATCCTTCAGTCCCATTAGCCTACCCAATACTATTTCTCGCCTAATGAAAATGTCTTTGAGTTCCTCTACTCCCTTAGATCCTCTGTCCTCCAGTACATCTCGGAGATTGCTTACGTCTTACTTAGTGAAGACAGGTCTGAAATTCTTCTGTAGAGTACCTGCTTTCTCTACATTACCTGCACCTCCACCTATTTTCGTATCGTCCGCAATCTTTGCCACAAAGCTTTCAAGGATATTGACAAACCCGGCTATCTGCCATTATCCTCCACAGAAGCAGTGTCAGGAGCTTTATATGAAAGAATATTTCGCCGTCGGGCAGCGTCTGCGAAAATAAAGTATTAATATTTCAGGTGGAAGGCAGACTTTTCATCAGAACTGGTTCTGTCCACAGAAACTGCATGACCTAAGGGTGGTTCCACCATTTTCTGTTTATTTCATTTCAGCTTTGCAACTTCTGCACTTTTGATCATGACCAAGAAGTACTTAATAGCTGCAAAAGGTTTTTAACCATCTAAGAGGACAAGCAGCCTAGTTTAAATGGAAATGTTGTATTCACCCCGTTAATTCATTCACACTTCTGTGCCCAGTTACATACAACGAATTCCACCGTATATAGATGTCTTTTCCCACTATCTTTCTGTTACATCTGCTCCCAAAGCTGAGCTCACTGCTAAACCGCAGCTACCAGAGCACGAATGTTGCAGAAACCATCGTACGATGAAAATGTGATATGGTTCCTGCACCTCAGGCAGCCTGTTACCCTGGCAACAGCGGAAGTTATTCACCACAAGTAACGGAAAATAATAAATTCTCCACTTCCTGCTCTGAGCTTCACCAGGGCAAAGATAAATATTGAACATTCAGTTACATTTGCTGAACGTGAAGCAGCAATTCTGATGTTTCATTTTACCAGAAACAGACTTCAGTGCTTTCAGTAAATCGACTGTCAGTTTTTGTTGAAACGAACACGGAGCTCTGTTGCATCCACAGGAGCAGGGCATTGAAATCGGAATATTAATTAAAATATGCGTCAAAGTACATCAGAGGCCATTTATATGGGATTGTGTAATGACACCTTTAAGTCTCCTGCTTCATTCAGCTAAATTATTTGAAAGGATATGTACTCAGACATGTAAAGCATACAAGGCAATGGACGTGGTAGAGCACGTTGTTATCATTGGGGATAATATAATTAGGGGCATTGAAACTATTACCTGTCATGAGAATAGAGAGTCCGGGTGGCCGTGATCCTCCGGTGCCCTGGATAGGCACATTTCTTCTGACCGGCAAAGGAACTTGGACTGGGAGTGGAAAGGTTCGTTCATCGAGGCCGATGAGGGTATGAATGACGCAGGTAGAAGGTTGAAAGGTTCTGCTAAGGGAATTTGAACAGCTGGACACCAAATTGAAAAATAGAACCAAGAATGTACTAATTGCTGGGTTGCTACCCAAGCCGCGTGCAAATTGCCAGAGGGTTGAGAAGCTTAGAGACTTGAACGCGCTGCTCAAAGACTGGTGTGGAAGAAGTGGGTTTGAATTTGAGGGACATTGGAACCAGTATTCGGGAAGGAGGGAGCTGTTCTGACGGGACCGACTCCACTTGAACCGGGCAAGGACCACAGTTCCAGCAAACCGTATAACCAGGGCAGCAGATAGTGGTTTAAACTAAATAGTGTGTCGTGGGGTCAACAAAGTGGAAGTACATGGTTTGGGTTAAAAGGAAACCGCGTGCAGGAAAGGTCACGTCTCCAGAAGTAATTTGACGGAAGGTTTAAGATGGCAAAATGGTCGGGTAAAATCGGGAGCGGTGTGAGAGGAGGTGTGGTGAATTAAAGGTGTTACGCGTTTGTACATAAAGATTTCACCCTCCACCCATCTTTCCCAGACAAGTCGCTGTGCTTAGTTTTTCCTCCAATGTGTTCGCTTAGCACCACAAGTTACGTCACCTGAAAACAATATGGCCTCTATTACTCCAAACACGGGTAGTAAATTACACATACTCGCCGGATTAGACGCCATATTATTGATGCTATTCCTTGACAGCACCCTGCTCGCAATGCGATTTGTTGGAGGGAGTTTTCAGTTTAATGAGTAAACTGACTCACGCCTTCGCATGGGGCGGGAAAGTAACCCTCAGATCAGAATAACACGCAAAGAAAATCTTAGCGAGCACTGGTAAGTTTCTCAACCAGGTCGGTTTACACAAGGCCTTCATATAATACATTGGGAAACACTCTGCGAGGCCTCACAATCCTTCACTGAATCACGGCACATGGTATTTTTTTATAATTCTAAATCGATTCATCAGTGAAACATAGAAACATAGAAACATAGAAATTAGGTGCAGGAGTAGGCCATTCGGCCCTTCGAGCCTGCACCGCCATTCAATATGATCATGGCTGATCATCCAACTCAGTATCCCGTACCTGCCTTCTCTCCATACCCCCTGATCCCCTTAGCCACAAGGGCCACATCTAACTCCCTCTTAAATATAGCCAATGAAACTGGCCTCAACTACCCTCTGTGGCAGATAGTTCCAGAGATTCACCACTCTCTGTGTGAAAAAAGTTCTTCTCATCTCGGTTTTAAAGGATTTCCCCCTCATCCTTAAGCTGTGACCCCTTGTCCTGGACTTCCCCAACATCGGGAACAATCTTCCTGCATCTAGCCTGTCCAACCCCTTAAGAATTTTGTAAGTTTCTATAAGATCCCCTCTCAATCTTCTAAATTCTAGAGAGTATAAACCAAGTCTATCCAGTCTTTCTTCATAAGACAGTCCTGACATCCCTGGAATCAGTCTGGTGAACCGTCTCTGCACTCCCTCTATGGCAATAATGTCCTTCCTCAGATTTGGAGACCAAAACTGTACGCAATACTCCAGGTGTGGTCTCACCAAGACCCTGTACAACTGCAGTAGAAACCTCCCTGCTCCTATACTCAAATCCTTTTGCAATGAAAGCTGACATACCATTCGCTTTCTTTACTGCCTGCTGCACCTGCATGCCTACCTTCAATGACTGGCGTACCATGACACCCAGGTCTCGCTGCATCTCCCCCTTTCCCAATCGGCCACCATTTAGATAATAGTCTGCTTTCCCGTTTTTGCCACCAAAATGGATAACCTCACATTTATCCACATTATACTGCAACTTGAACTTTCACCTTTCTGTTCAATAATATGCATAAAACAATTTGGCGGTCAATTGCGTACAAATTGTAAGTTCACCTTTCTCGTGGTTTGGTGTATTGTCCTCAGCCGTGTTTTCGACGTTCTATCTTTATTTTACTCCAGCTGATCTGAAATATTCCTGCAACAACCACGATTCTTCTCATTAGCATCCGTGTCTTCCCGAATGTAGGTTTTAATGTCGCTCATACTTATTCAATGGTGACGTACAGCTCCGAGGTCTATGCGCATCTCTGCCGCTGGGCAGTCATCCCTTGACAGGCGAGGATATGCAGGACAGAGCCACGTGATCAATTTCATTTTCCCTGAGATGGAAGGCAGGTTCCAAACTCAGTGGTGAAAATGCCGACCAACAATGGACAGCGCCAAACAGCGGCGTTGATCGTGGAGCAGCTGCCTCGGTGACCCGTGTTTAGTTTTGACATCAGATGATGCCTGGAGGAAGAATGGAAGTTCTCTGTGTGATGGTACATGTTTCCTCATGGAGGCCATGGTTTCATCCCATCTTCCAAAGGACGTGCCGGTTAGCTGACTCCGAACTCCACAGCTTTCTGGCGGAGATAATGATTAAAAAAAAACAATTGTCATATTATTTATTTTAAATGAGAGACGCCTTATTCCGAAATTGTGCCCCAGTTTCACATCGGCCCGAGATGAAATATCTCCACTGTATCGAGTTTGTTCTTTCTCAGAAACTTATTTCTTTAAAATGGTCTCTTTCTTTGAAACTCATGTGAGTGTGGGCTCACCATCCTCACAAGTGCGCCACCTCGTACCAGGAATTGATCTGGTGAACCTTCTCCGCACTGACTCCAATGTCAAGTCAAGTCAAGTCAAGTCAAGTCACTTTTATTTATATAGCACATTAAAAAAAAAAACAACTCTCGTTTGCCACATTGGTGGAGGTACTAACGTTATACAACAGTGCTTCCTAGATTAAATACATACATCACAATATACATATAACCCTCGCTCAGAGGACGTCCAGAAAGGCTTGGGAGTAGAGATGAGTTTTAAGTCTCGACTTAAAGGAGTCGATGGAAGGGGCAGTTCTGATGGGAAGAGGGATGTTGTTCCACAGTCTAGGAGCTGCAACCGCAGGCGCGATCGCCCCTGAGTTTATGCCTAGACCGCGGGATGTTCAGTAACCCCAAGTCGGCCGATCTGAGGGGCCTGCAGGTGGTGTGGTCGGTAAGCAGAATTTTGATGTAGGCGGGGGCAAGCCCGTTAATGGCTTTGTATGTGAATGTATTTATTCAGTCTCCAGGTGTGGTGTTATCAGCACTCTGTGCAGTTGCATCTAAACTTGCCTTCTGTTAACGTTCCAAACATCTGCAAAGTTGCACTGACTTTACATCGCAAGTTCATGTCATCAGATAGCATTATGCCATTCAACACATCGAGTCTATTCCGCGATTCTCTCTTCTGCTCTGTCGTTCTCTCTAAAGTCCATTTCCCGACCTTCTACCTATAACTTTTGACACCCTCACTGATCAAGAACCTTGTCAATCCCAGACATAAAAAATACCAATTGACTTGGCACCCACAGCCGTTTATGAATTCCGCAGATACACCATGCTCTGACGAAAGATCTCATTCAACGGAAAGGCAATACATGAACGCAATCGAGCAATTTACATAGAAACGTTTAGTGTAATGTAAAGCCAGTAAAGCCCGATCAAGGATAGTCCGTGAGTCACCAATTAGGTAGATAGTAGTTCAGGGCTGCTCTTTCCTTGTGGTAGGGCGAGTCGGTGGCCTGATGATAGCTGGGAAGACACTGTTCCTTAATCTGGAGTTTTGCGTTTTCACACTTCTATACCTTTTAGCTGATGGGAGTGGGGAGAATATGGGGTGACCAGGCTGCGACTCGCCCTTGATTACGCTGCTGGCCTTGCCGAGGCAGAGTGAGACATAAATTGAGTCAATGGAAGGCAGGTTAGGTAGTGTGGTGATCAGGGCTGCGTGCACAATTCACTGCAATCCTGATAAAAAATGTGTTTATAGACCACCTGTAGATTCGGTGATAGTTGTAGGGGACACGCCGGACCTCTTAAGCCTTCTATGAAAGTGGAGGCGATGTTGTGCTTTATTGGTCGTTGCTTCAAAATGGTCTTTGCTCCAGAATTTGTTGGTGATATTAAATCCGAGGAATTTGACGTTTTCAACACATCTCGTTTTAAAGGTATGAGCCTTCCTAATTATTTGCTATACCTCAACGCTTTAGTATCGTAGACATTACAGATTCCAATGTAAGATCCCCCATAATTTAGATGTTTCTTCTTCTAGATTCTTCTTCCAAATTGAATAACATCACATTTTACTACGTTATACTTCATTCATGGTTCGCCCTATCTCTTTACCTATTTAACCCATTTACAGATGTGTCTGCCTCCTCACAGTGTACCCCATCAATTTGTTTATCATCAGCAAAGTTGTGCCTGTCGTACTGGGTCTTATCATGCGTCAAGTTTATATATTTAAATAGCAGAGGCCCAACTCTTCTGCATGCAGCAATCGAGTGGTTTCTTGTAATTGCTAATCGTTTATAAATATGTGCCTAATATGTGCATTGCCGACGTTGTGAATGTTTTGTGATGATTGTCACTGCAGGTTACCGAGGTTTTGATTAAATCTGAAGAAGGTCTCGACCCGAAACGCCATCTATTCCTTCTCTGCAGAGATGTGGGAGGTCATGGAGTCGGAGTGCCCTCCAGACGTCCACATCTGCGCCAGGTGCGTCGAGTTGGGGCTCCTAAGGGACCTTGTTAGGAACCTGGAGCAGCAACTCGATGTCCTCTGTCTGATCAGGGAGAGCGAGGAGGTCATAGAAAGGAGTTACAGGGAGGTGGTCACTCCAAGGCCACGGGAGACAGAAAACTGGGTCACAGTTAGGAAGAGCAATGGGCAGAGGCAGGGACTGGTGAGTACCCCGGTGGCTGTACACCTTGAAAATAAGAACTCATGCTTGAGTAAGGGTGGGGGAGACAGCCTACCTGGGGGCAGCGACAGCGACCGGGTCTCTGGCACAAAGACCGGTCCTGTTGCTCAGAAGGGTAAGGAAAAGAAGGGGAGGGAAATTGTAATAGGGGACTCTATAGTCAGGGGATCGGACAGGCGATTCTGTGGACGCAGACAGGAGACCCGGATGGTAGTTTGCCTCCCTGGTGCTAGGGTCAGGGATGGGTCTGAACGTGTCCAAGAAATCCTGAAATGGGAGGGAGAGGAGCCTGACGTTGTGGTACATATAGGTACCAACGACATAGGTAAAACAAGAGAAGAGGTTCTGAAAGAAGAATTTAGGGAGTTAGGTAGTGAGTTAAGGAGAAGGACTGGAAAGGTAACAATCTCAGGATTACTGCCTGTGCCTCACGACAGTGAGAGTAGGAATGGAGTGAGGTGGAGGATGAATGAGTGGATATGGATTCAAGTTTCTGGATCATTGGGACCTCTTTTGGGGAAGGTGCGACCTGTACAGAAAGGACGGGTTGCACTTGAACTCAAGGGGGACCAATATCCTGGCGGGGAGATTTGCAAAGGCTACTGGGGAGACTTTAAACTAGTATGGTTGGGGGGAGGGATTCAAATTGGGAAAGCTAGCAGTCAGTGTGTGAAGCAGGGGGCAGAAAATGGTAGCACTCTGACGCAAAATGTAGGGGAGAGAGAAGAAAAAGAAAATAATCAGAGAATAAGAGAGGGTGGGTTTCTTAAATGTGTATATTTTAATGCTAGGAGCATTGTAAGAAAAGTGGATGAACTTAGAGCCTGGATTGACACCTGGAAGTATGATGTTGTGGCGATCAGTGAAACATGGTTGCAGGAGGGCCGTGATTGGAAACTAAATATTCCAGGATTTCGTTCCTTCAGGTGTGATAGAATTGGAGGGTCAAGAGGTGGAGGTGTTGCATTGCTTATCAGGGAAGATATTACAGCAGTGCTTTGGCAGGATAGATTAGAGGGCTCGCCTAGGGAGGCTATTTGGGTGGAACTGAGAAATGGGAAAGGGGTAGCAACACTTATAGGGGCGTATTATAGACCGCTAAATGGGGAGCGAGAATTGGAAGAGCAAATATGTAAGGAGATTGCAGATATTAGTAGTAAGCACAAGGTAGTGATTGTGGGAGATTTCAATTTTCCACACATAGACTGGGAAACACATTCTGTAAATGGGCTGGATGGGTTGGAGTTTGTAAAATGTGTGCAGGATAGTTTTTTGCAGCAATACATAGAAGTACCTACTAGAAAAGGGGCGGTGCTGGACCTCCTCTTAGGAAATGAGACGGGTCAGGTGGCAGAGGTATGCGTTGGGGAACAGTGATGGGGGGAGGAGAGGTAAGGGGGGGAGGGGGTAATGGGGGGAGGAGAGGGGATGGGGGGGTAATGGGGGGAGGGGAGGGAGCAGGTGAGGGGAGGATAGAAGAGGGGAGGGGGGGAGGTGGGAGGGGTGAGAGAGAGGAGGAAGAGAGGTTTAGGGGAGAGGAGAGGGGTAGGAGAGAGAAGGGAGAAAAGGAGTGGAGGGAGTTGGAGAGTCTAGGACCAGAGGTCACAGCCTCAGAATTAAAGGACGTTCCTTTAGGAAGGAGGTGAGGAGGAATTTCTTTAGCCAGAGGGTAGTGAATCTGTGGGATGTTTTTCAAGAGAGAGTTAGATTTAGACAATAGACAAGAGGTGCAAGAGTGGGCCATTCGGCCCTTCGAATCCTTAGCTCTCCTCCCCTCTCCTCCCCTCTCCTCTCCTCAGCTTGAGCAGGTTCTAATTAAATGTTGTGACATTTCGAATGAGATACGGCCCCAGCAGGTTTCTGATCCGTGGGTCGTCTGTCTCCTGCAAGAGTATTTCATACAGGTAGGAAGAGAGGGAGGGGGGAGAGAGGGAGGGATAGGGGGGGAGAGAGAGGGAGCGAGAGGGAGGAGAGAGAGAGAGAGAGAGAGAGAGAGAGAGAGAGAGAGAGAGAGAGAGAGAGAGAGAGAGAGAGAGAGAGAGAGAGAGAGAGAGAGAGATAGAGAGAGAGAGAGAGAGAGAGAGAGAGAGAGAGAGAGAGGGAGAGAGAGAGAGAGAGAAGAGAGAGAGAGAGAGAGAGAGAGAGAGAGGGAGGGAGGGGGAGGGAGGGAGTGAGGGATGGAGAGAGAAAGGGAGAGAGAGAGAGATGATGAGGGAGGGGAAAGGGAAGGTTCACCAAACTGATTCCTGGGATTCCTGGGATCCCGGGTTATGAAGAAAGACTGGATAGACTTGGTTTATAAACTTACAAAATTCTTAAGGAGTTGGACAGGCTAGATGCAGGAAGATTGCTCCCGATGTTGGGGAAGTGCAGGACAAGGGGTCACAGCTTAAGGATAAGGGGGAAATCCTTTAAAACCGAGATGAGAAGAACGTTTTCACACAGAGAGTGGTGAATCTCTGGAACTCTCTGCCGCAGAGGGTAGTCGAGGCCAGTTCATTGGCTATATTTAAGAGGGAGTTAGATGTGGCCCTTGTGGCTAAGGGGATCAGAGGGAATGGAGAGAAGGCAGATACGGGATACTGAGTTGGATGATCAGCCATGATCATATTAAATGGCGGTGCAGGCTCGAAGGGCCGAATGGCCTACTCCTGCACCTAATTTCTATGTTTCTATGTTTCCAAATGAGGTTGCTTTGGCAAGTAAGGTGAACGTAAATCCAAAGGGTTTCTACAGCTATATTAATAGCAAAAGGATAACGAGGGATAAAATTGGTCCATTAGAGAGTCAGAGTGGACAGCTATCTGCAGAGCCAAGAGAGATGGGGGAGATATTGAACAATTTATTTTCTTCGGTATTCAACATGGAGAAGGATATTGAATTATGTGAGGTAAGGGGAACAAGTAGAGTAGCTATGGAAACTATGAGATTCAAAGAAGAGGAAGTACTGACACTTTTGAGAAATATAAAAGTGGATAAGTCTTCAGGTCCGGACAGGATATTCCCTAGGACATTGAGGGAAGTTAGTGTAGAAATAGCAGGCGCTATGACAGAAATATTTCATTAGAAATGTCATTAGATGTCATTAGAAACGGGAATAGTGCCGGAGGATTGGCGTACTGCGCATGTTGTTCCATTGTTTAAAAAGGGGTCTAAGAGTAAACCTAGCAATTATAGACCTGTTAGTTTGACTTCAGTGGTGGGCAAATTAATGGAAAGGATACTTAGAGATAATACATATAAGCATCTGGATAAACGGGGTCTGATTAGGAACAGTCAACATGGATTTGTGCCTGGAAGGTCATGTTTGACTAATCTTCTTGAATTTTTTGAAGAGGTTACTAGGGAAATTGATGAGAGTAAAGCAGTGGATGTTGTATATATGGACTTCAGTAAGACCTTTGTCAAGATTCCTCACGGAAGGTTGGTTAAGAAGGTTTAATTGTTGGGTATTAATGGTGGAGTAGCAAGATGGATTCAACAGTGGCTGAATGGGAGATTCCAGAGAGTAATGGTGGATGGTGTTTGTCAGGTTGGAGGCCAGTAACTAGTGGGGTGCGACAGGGATCTGTGTTGCGCCCACTGTTGTTTGTCATGTACATCAATGATCTGGATGATGGTGTGGTAAATTGGATTAGTAAGTATGCAGATGATACTAAGATAGGTGAGGGTGTGGATAATGAACTAGATTTTCAAAGTCTACAGAGAGATTTATGCCAGTTGGAAGAGTGGGCTGAAAGATGGCAGATGGAGTTTAATGCTGATAAGTGTGAGGTGCTACATCTTGGCAAGACAAATCAAAATAGGATGTACATGGTAAATGGTAGGGAATTGAAGAATGCAGGTGAACAGAGGGATCTGGGAATAACTGTGCGCAGTTCCCTGAAAGTGGAATCTCATGTAGATAGAGTGGTAAAGAAAGCTTTTGGTGTGCTGACCTTTATAAATCAATTGGGTATAGAAGTTGGGATGTAATGTTAAAATTGTACATGGCATTGGTGAGGCCAATTCTGGAGTGTGGTGTACAATTTTGGTCGCCTAATTATAGGAAGGTTGTCAACAAAATAGATAGCGTACAGAGGAGATTTACTAGAACGTTGCCTGGGTTTCAGCAACTAAATTACAGAGAAAGGTTGAACAAGTTAGGGCTTTATTCTTTGGAGCGCAGAAGGTTAAGGGGGGACTTGATAGAGGTATTTAAAATGATGAGAGGGATAGACAGAGTTGACGTGGATAAGCTTTTCCCACTGAGAGTAGGGAAGATTCAAACAAGGGGACATGACTTGAGAATTAAGGGACAGAATTTAGGGGTAACATGAGGGGGAACTTCTTTACTCAGAGAGTGGTGGTTGTGTGGAATGAGCTTTCAGTGAAGGCGGTGGAGGCAGGTTCGTTTTTATCATTTAAAAATAAATTGGATAGTTAAATGGACGGGAAGGGTATGGAGGGTTATGGTCTGAGCGCAGGTATATGGGTCTAGGGGAGAATATGTGTTCGGCACGGACTAGAAGGGTCGAGATGGCCTGTTTCCGTGCTGTAATTGTTATATGGATATATGCTGCCTGGCCCACTGAGGCACTCCAGTTTTTTTGTGTCTATCTTTGATTTATTCTTGATGGAACAATATCCACATGACTGGATTAGTTCAGTTCTGGTCTGTGGATGGTGGGCAGTTGTGTGAAGGCCATTGACTGTGAACATTGAATAGTTGAACTCTGTCATGTTGGAAATGTTCATTGCCTGAAAACTATGTGGCTTCAATATAGCTCACGATTGCCTGGCCCTTAATACTTCCTTGGTCTGGATTCAAGGTACTGTCCTATTTTAGATCACTGGAGGATGCACCTTCTCGGTGGGACAGGTGGTAACCAGCGATTGTGATGGGAAGTGCGGTCTACCTATTTGTCCAGTTTGATTCTGGGTGACTTTCGCGGTCTCATGTCGTTGGTGGACTCAGTAGTGTGGGGTTCATCCTAGTTGAGGCAGAGTTCCCCAGACGTTTGAGTGGAGAATATTGTCCAGACGGATTCATGCATGTTCATTGCCTTGTATGTCTCTGAATAAGCAGCCTTTTATAATAATTTAACTGAATAAAGCAAGAAACGTAAAATACGTAATCATGCAATTCAATAGGGTGATTTAAAAGGTGTTTGGTGTACGTTGAGGCATGTTTGCATCTTTGTAAAGATTTCATTGGTCTGCCGATGGAGATGCAACAGACCTGAACTTTCAGTTCAACTATAAGTGACTGTGGATTTATTGAATGCACTGGGGTCTCGTTCGGGAAAAAGCAAATATTGGAATTGTTGCTTCGTGTTTAGAAAATACATCTCTTTCTTCAAGATTCATAATTGTTGTAATGAAGCTCAGAGCAGAGAGTGTTGAAATTCTTACTTTTCAGTTACCTGTGGTGAAGAACGTCCACCATTGCCAGGGCAACAGTGCTACAGGGAACGTTACACATTGAACACATAGAACTGCAGATGCTGGTTGAAATCCAAGGTGGACACAAGGGTCGAGATCCTTTTTCAGAAGTTACACATTGTTATCTTACTCTGACCGCTGTCCTTTAGCACAGAGAGCTCAGCTTTTTGTCCAGATGCAATAGAATGATAGTGGGACAAGAACAGGCGTTGCCTTCATCGTCTGTGTAATAGGGTTGCATACAGCTCAATGCAAAAAGTGTGAACAAATTAATGGAGTGAATGTGAATGCACCAAAAAAAAAAGCCATTTGAGTCGGGATGTTGAAATCATTCTACAGCTAGTAATTACAAATTGATTAAATGAATGGTCTGCTTTCCACCTGGGAGGTTAACTGTTTCTTTCAACATATGCTGCCTGACGGCCTATTGTCCTTTCAGACAAATGTCTTGCTCACTGCTGCTGTGGAAGAAAATGGCAGACAGCTGTGTCTGGCAATGTCCCACATCCCAATGGGATAATGAATTCCTTAGTTTAGGAAAGGTTTTGTTAAAAGACGTTCTAGGGACATGGCAGGATAAGAGGTCT
Organism: Leucoraja erinaceus; assembly: GCF_028641065.1. NCBI lineage: Eukaryota > Metazoa > Chordata > Chondrichthyes > Rajiformes > Rajidae > Leucoraja > Leucoraja erinaceus. The sequence continues at coordinate 33,287 of NW_026576382.1, forward strand.
CCCCATTTAATTAGGATCTAGAGTTTTCATGCATGATGTTGGAGGATTTATACATATCCTCAGACCGACAGGATCACTACAATTCGCCACCCATTGCAACAGGTCCAGTTCAAACGCCTTCTCGCCGGAAATGCACTCGCCCATGAAATATATGACTATCAATCATAGATAATATGTGCATGAGTAGGCCATTCGACCATTTGAGTCAGCACCGGCATTCAATATGATCATGGCTGATCATCAAAAATGAGTCCCGCGTTCCTACTTTCCCCCCATATTCCTTGATCCCATTACACCTAAGAGCTAAATCAAACTTTCTCTTGAAAACATCGAGTTGGTTGGCCTCTACTGCCTCCCGTGGAAGAGAATTCCACAGATTCACAACTCTCTGGGTGAACAAGTTTTCCTTCATCTCAGTCCTAAACGGCCTATCCCTTATTCGTAAACTGGAACCCTTGGTTCTGGACTACCCCAATATCGGGATTATTTTTCCTGCGTCTAGCCTGTCCAATCGCTTAAGAATGTTATATGTTTCTCTAAGATTCCCTTTCATCCTTGTAAAATCCAGTCAATATTAAGCCAGTCGACCCATTCTTTCATCATATGTCAGTCCCACTATCCCGGGAATTAACCTGGTGAACCTGCATATCATGCATTCGTTGTTTTTTAACTCTCCACATCACCGTCTATATCTCTCGTTTCCCTTATCCCTAAAGGCAGAAGAAGGGACTTTGCACGAAACGTCACCCATTCCTTCTCTCCAGAGATGCCGCCTGTCCCGCTGAGTTACTCCAGCATTTCCTGTCCATCTACCAGACCTCAAATGGCACGTATTCATGTTATCCACAGATGCTGCCTGACCGGCTATGTCACTCCACTATTTTGCGTCTTTCTTGTGTTTAGTCCAGTACCTGCAGTCCTTTGTTATCAGAGTTTTATTGCTATATGGTACGATCTTTGTGGACAACACTCATCCAAAATGTTTTACTCGTGCTGTATACGTACAATAATAAACCAATACTTAGTTTGGGAGGCGTGTGTGGAGAGAGGAGCATAGTCACCGGTTCAGGAGGGAGACCCTTCCACCCGACACTCACACAAGTTTCTGTCTCCAATTTTATTTCACATTTGCAGCATCTGGGTTGTGTTTAATTTCTCCCCGGGCGCATGACCCCGCCTACACGTTGATGATGCTAATTCAGCACAGCCCTCAATACGCAGCCTTTGTATATTTTGCGGATGGGCGGTAGTTTTCATCCTGTTGAAGTGCGGCAGCGGATTGTGCCTGGGTTGGGGCAGCAGGCAGACGGACCTCGCCCTCCGGGGCGAGGCTAACGGGAGAAGGCCGCTCGGAGTGGAGGGTGTGGAGAGAGTGCCATCGGCCTGCAAAAGCGACAACAGCAGATGCCAATCGGTGAGTATTTTTCCACCGGTTCCGAGTGGACGGGGTCTGATCTTGGGGAGTGACGGCGGTGAAATCTCCCCCATAGGCGGATGCTCTCCGGGCCTGCACCGATCCTGCTGGGTCGGGGCCGTGTGGAAGGACCTTCTTCACACCAGGTCACTCGACGCTGAGGTCCCAGTGCGGGTGGTGGCGCCTGGACCAGATCCACCCATTACGTTACCGTTGGGGGTTTCTTTCTCGATTACATTGTCCGCATCCGAACCCTCGTGTGGATGAATGTCCAATGTCTCCTCCATTGTCAGAGTGAGGCTAAACACAAATTGGAGGAACAGCATTTCATATTTCGCTTGGGTAGCTTGCAGCCCAGTGGTATGAATATTGATTTATGTCACTTCAGGTAACCCCGGCATCCCCTCTCTCTCTATCCCTCCTCCACTCGTCGCACTAGCTTCTCGTTACCTTGGCCATTGCGGTTTTCATTATGCCGCGATGCACAGTGACCAATTGGCTCATTACAAACACTTACATCCGTGTGACGGTACATTACGGTGCATACTACCTCGTGCATTCTGGCAAGGCATTGATTTACAGAACTGACCCACATTCTTGGGATTGGGAATCTTGACCTCACCGATTCTCCCGATGATGGCCGAATAATAAATAATTTTTTCCGCAATTTTACTCTTCTCCAACAAGAAATATAGGGATTCTGCTGATTCAAACTTAGAAACTAATGAACACTTCCTGCCCAACCTACAATGTTTCACCTGCAACCGCGGGCGTTGCAACGCCTGCCGCTTTACGCCCTCCGTCACTTTCAAGCAGGGACCCCAGCAGTTCTTCCAAATTAAATAAATATTCATGTGCACCTCCTCTAACCTCATCAGCAGCATCCAGTGTTCCCGATGTGACCTCCTGTACATTGGCGAGACCAAGCGTAAATCTGGCGCGGGTTTAACTGAACACCTGCGCTCGGTCGGCCAAGGCATATGCTGATATTTGTACATTTTTTGTCGCCGGACTCCTCCATTGCCACTTCCGCATGCAAATTGAAGGAGCAACACCTCATTCTATAATTATACCGTTAAACGGCAACTTGGTTTTAGTCGCGGCCGGTTTTTAACGTTTTGTAATAATCGCCGGAACATAGAAGAAGCGGAAACCACTTTCGACCTTCAGGAGACTGACAAAAACCTCCGGGAACGTCCGGGAATCGCACGGAAACCTTGGATGGGGCGCAAAGTCTCCAGAGATTTCCGTTCGGGTTTTCTAGGTGGGACAGGGGCATAAATTCACCCAATACAGGACATGTGGCACACATGTTCTTTGAGTGTGATTTCAAAGTTGTCCTAAAAGGCGCTATATTTGCAAGCCTGGATGGTCTGTGATCTAAACTGAAATATACAGGAGTTTGCGTCCCATTTATTGGTGCCATTTCATCCATGTGAATGTGTGTCGGTCCATTCCGACCTTTCTTTTCAACATCCTGCCAATGTTATATTAACCTTTATAATTAACTGCTGTATATGCATGTCAGCTTTAGTTGTCAAATTAAGGTTCCTGGTTCTCTTCGTACGGTGTTCCCATTGCAGGTACAGATACTTGATTTGTTACTGTTCCTTCGATATGGATAACGAAACATTATACTTGTCTGCTATTTCATACCCCTCATAAATTACCCATGTCCATTTCAACACCTTGTATCCTCCTAACAATTGGCCAAATCAATTACCCTTGCGTCATCAACAATTTTGGCTACAGTACTTCAGATCCCTTCATCTGTGAAATTAATGTAATTATAAGTATTAGAGGTCCATCACTATTCCATATGACATAGAACTGGTTACTAAATATCCATAAATTATGCATTATTGCAAAGTTGAGTCGGCTGCCTTGTAATGGTCGTATCGAACGGCTTGCGAGTTGTTGCAGCTGCGGTCATCCAGTCAAGTAGATTGTTTGCCATCAGATTACTGGTCTGTGTTTTTGCAGATGATGGAAACGTCTTGGATGTGAGGCGGAGAGGTCCTCATTGCAGGAGACCCTGCATTGGATCTCATGTTGCAGTTTCTATTGAAGGTGAACATTCATGATGTTGATGGTGGGCAGATTCATGACGGCAGTGCCAATGAATCTCACGTGTTTGTGATGGGGCTCCATGGTATGAGTTTGTCATTGAGGAGTGAATGTCACTGAAACTTGTGCCTAGATATTGTTGTGCTCTGGATTCATTATGAGGACACAAGTAGTTGTTTGCCACATCAGCACGCTACTAGTCTGTGTTTTTGCGAGATGATGGAAACCGGTCTTGGATGTGAGGCGGAGAGGTCCTCATGGAGGAGACCCTGCAGTTTGTGGAAATCTCATGTTGCAGTTTCTATTCACAGGTCAAACAACATTCATGATGAGAGAGTACAGAGGAGATTCATGTTGACGGCAGTGCCAATGACAGAGAAACGTGTTTTGTGATGGGGCTCCATGGTATGAGTTTGTCATGATGAGAGGGATAGAATGTCACGTGAAAACTTTTGCCCACTAGATATTGTTGAAGCTCTCAAACAAGGGGGATTCATTATTGAGGGACAGTTTAGGGGGTAACATGAGGGGGAACTTCATTTCCCGCACGCTAGTGAAGGTGGTGGTCAGGTTCGTTTTTTTATCATTTAAAAAATTCCCGGATAGACATATGGAGGGCAAAGGGAATGGAGGAGTGGGGAGTCTGAGCGCAGGTATAAAACTGGAGGAGATTGTAGTTTGTGGAAAGTGGACTACAAAGGGTCGAGGAATAAATTCGTGCTGTAATGTCAAACATATGGTTATATGGTTATAACATATGTGACGACAAATGTTTCATTTCGCACTTCCGGGCGGCCCTCTGTCTAAGGATTGGGAGAATTCCATCTCATCCCATACCATCTACCCACTTCGCGGCAAGTGTCCGCCCCCTCCCCTCTGGTTACACTTGACAACTCCAGCCTCTGTACCACCATGCTTATTCTTCAACCTTCACCTTCCCCACTTCCACCTCTGTTGTTTACTCGCAAACTTTTATCATTCCACCAAGCACCTTTTGCTTCCAAGGAAGTTGCTTGCTCGCTCAATCTGTGTCAGAGTTAAGTTGCCTATTTTGGGTTGTCCTAAATTATTTTGTGCGACTATTTCGTGATTCGAATCAGTATATAACTTGATAAACTTTGGCCATTGGATTTATTGTTAATGTAGCCAACTGAGAATTTGATGCAGAAAAGTCATATCCTCCAAGAGCTATGCTTTGGCCTTGAATCTGTTTAAAACAATACTGCATAGCATTGACATCTATACAGTTGGAAATAACAGTTGGTTCATCAAATTACTGAAATACCTGGTAGAGTAAAAGCACATTTCAGAATTTTATTTCACAGTTACAAAATGGCTGAATGTTCAAGTTAATTATTCATAGTGAAACTGGGAAATTCTGATGCTGAGCAAGTTATTACGGTTCTCAGTTATATTTGGTGAACCACTTCCTCTGTTGCCAGAGCAACAACCTTTCTGACCTGTACGGAGTGTTGCACATTTTTATCGCTCTGTGTTCACAGCTCCTCATCTGAGAGTGAGCAGATGCAAGAGAATGATAGTAGGATGAAATTATACTTTGAGGATTTGTTGCACGGAATGCATTTTGTACCACATTTGAATAAAGAAATGTGAACTAACGAGTTGGGGCGGTGTGGTATGTGAGAGGAAGTACGTTATTGGCACACATTCATTGACCACAGTAAGATGGCGTGCCTATTTTGCAAAGAGTAATATGGCTTTGGGCGTATCATGAAAATAAATTAAAAACTCGCTGCAGAAAATCAGGAAAGAGAAAAGAGAAAATGCTAAAATGACACGTTGGGCAGCATGTTAGGCAGTTCAAATTCTGACAATGGACCTTCCAACATTGCACTTTCCACTGTTCTCTATTATGTTATCAATTGTTAATATGCAGTTATTATATCTCTTTATGAAAACAATGACAGTCATTTGTATTTGTCCAGATCCCACACAACGATAAGATAACTAAATGTTCTCAATTTAGATGCGAGGGATTGTTGAAAGGTAGAGGGATATCGCCTGCCCACAGTTAAGTGAGCTCGGGTGATGACATATGTAATACAGAATTGATAATAGAGAATGTCTGCCTAAAGGATATTCCCTGTTACTCGAGGATGATACCGTTGGACAGCTAAGTGCTGAGTGGAACATATTCCTGAGAACCGAGGTCTCTCTCCTCTGCTCGCCCGACCATATTTGTGGCCCGGGAGGCGCCTCCTGCACCTACCTGGAAGCATGGGCTGAAGCCCTGGAGGGAGGGCCCCCCCCCCCCACCCCCCCCCCCCCCCCCCCCCCCCCCCCCCCCCCTGATTTGGAGATGTGGGCCCCCCCCCCCCCCCCCCCCCCCCCCATGTTTTGTAATCCGGACTTTATCAGCCACTTTCTAAGGGTTCAATCGGCCCGTTCGTGGGGCTTTTCAGCGCCCGGCGCGGCTTAAAATCAAACTGCTGCATCGAGGCGATCGAGACTCCCGATGTTGAAGCCCCCGCCGACCGATGAAAGACCCCGCGAACGGGCCGATTCAAGCCCCACGATTCAGGGCGAATGTGGCTGTTGTTGCTGGCGTTCTGAGTCGGTCTCCAACCAGGTCAGCTTTTGATGTTACCGTCCACAGGTCCCACTGCCGAAGCCTCGCGTGCGCGCATGCGCGCGGCTGCCAAGAAACCCCCCCCCCCCCCCCCCCCCCCCCCCCCATGTTTTGATAGCGATTTCCGTGACTGGAAACATTACCCCAGTTCATCCTCCGACAAGCCCACTCCTCGCGCCTGACGTTTCCAGTTCCCTGCCGGTAACGCCGTCCGACGAACCTTTGGGCGGGTTTGGGCAGCATCCTGCAGCGATGAGACGGATGATGCTCCTATGAAGTGGGACTGGTGGTGGTACTGCTGACAGATTCCTTACATAATGGAGACCCTGCAGAGTCCAGCCCTGGGATATAATCCTTCTATTCCGTAATGGAATCTCCAGGGATGTGGTGGAATGTGCCACGGGGGCAGTGGTGACTACAGTTTCCAGCAGAGTTGAGACGTTTGCAGGTGGCCCATTAAATGTTTTGTTCCCCGTTCCAGCTAGTGGGGAATTTGGCAATGGCTAACATGGTGGTGCGGAAGCTTTTGTTGAATGTCACGGTTGCAAGAAGAATTGGGCCAGCAGAGTGTGACAATAAATCGCCATCTGTTGTTATTTCTCCTCTTTCTCTGTGTTGAAGCCTCCAAACAGGTGAGGTGTGGATGTTGGGGATTGACCGTGTTTAGTCTGGAAGAGCGATACGGTGATCAGGGTGTTTGAAAGCTTTAGGGATCTGGCACAAATGATGAATTGCTGCCTTGGATAGATCCGACAGAGTGTTATGGATGACAAGGCAGACATGAAGAGCTAGGTGGTCTTCTCCTGCTTTTATTGTTTGTTAATTTGCAGGGGTTTATAATCTTGTTTACACACAGTTGTGAAACTGTGGATGTCTCTGGCTCAGAGGTCGGTGGAGGCCGGTTCACTAGATGCTTTCAAGACAGAGCTAGATAGAGCTCTTAAAGATAGTGCTGTCAGGGGATATGGAGAGAAGGCAGGAACGGGGTACTGATTGTACAACCGTGCATAGTTCTTTGAAGGTGGAATCTCATATAGATAGGGTGGTAAACAAAGCTTTTGGTATGCTAGCCTTTATAAATCAGAGCATGGAGTATAGAAGCTGGGATGTAATGTTAAATTTGTACAAGGCATTGGTGAGACCAAATCTGGAGTATGGTGTACAATTTTGGTCGCCCAATTATAGGAAGGATGTCAACAAAATAGATGGAGTACAGAGGAGATTTACTAGAATGTTGCCTGGGTTTCAACAACTAAGTTACAGAGATAGGTTGAATAAGTTAGGTCTTTATTCTCTGGAGCGCAGAATGTTAAGGGGGGACCTGATAGAGGTCTTTAAAATGATGAGAGGGATAGACAGAGTTGATGTGGACAAGCTTTTCCCTTTGAGAATAGGGAAGAGTCAAACAAGAGGACATGACTTCAGAATTAAGGGACAGAAGTTTAGGGGTAATATGAGGGGGAACTTCTTTACTCAGAGAATGGTAGCGGTGTGGAATGAGCTTCCAGTGGAAGTGGTGGAGGCAGGTTCATTGGTATCATTTAAAAATAAATTGGATAGGCATATGGATGAGAAGGGAATGGAGGGTTATGGTATGAGTGCAGGCAGGTGGGACTAAGGGGAAAAAACATTTGTTCGGCACGGACTTGTAGGGCCAAGATGGCCTGTTTCCGTGCTGTAATTGTTATATGGTTATTGTGGATGATCAGCCATGATTCACATTGAATGGCGGTGCTGGCTCGAATGGCAGTATGGCCTACTCCTGCACTTATTGTCTATAGTTTGGAAGGTGTGTTTTCCACATCTCCGCTGCACTGTAATGCTGTTTGTTGGTTCACAAGGCAATGTCCTTCACATGCAATTGTCACCTGATGGTTCTGTTAATATTGTTTATTCCAGAGGTACAGAGTTTAGGAACGCCAGGCAACATCATGACTGAAGGTGGCAACTGGGGAGGTGATTCAGTGGCCTCTACATCAAAGAAACAAAAAGGTTAGTGAACCTTCTGTGACATATATATGATGCCCTGTCAGTGGGCGTAGAGCTGATGCAAGAAATGAGGCTTACAAGGAAGTGGGAATAGGGAAGGGGCCGAGCTCAGAGAGTTAACATCTACAGGGGCACACTGTCACAGGTGGGCAGATAAATCAGCCCCCTTTTTCAAGGAAGATGACAAATCAATGCAGTCTCTGCTGATAATTGAAATATTCATTTCCAAGCAATATCCTGATGAATCTCCTCTGGATGGTCTACAGTGCAAAGGCATCATTACCCCAGTATGGGGATCAGAACTGCACACTCTACTCCAACTTAAGGCTTAATCAACTCCCTGTATCAAGGCCTCCTTTCACTTGCATTCTATGCTGCAGCTAATGACAAGAATTTTAAATGTTGTCTTTGTGTGTGCTGCTGACTTTAGGGATCTATAGATTTGTATGTAGACAGAAATGCTGGAGAAACTCAGCAGGTGAGGCAGCATCTATGCAGCGAAGGAACTAGGCGACGGTTCCGGTCGTGACCCTTCTTCAGACTGATGTGAGGGTGGGGGGGGCGGGAAGAAGAAAGGAAGAGGCGGGGACACTGGGCTGACGGAGAGCTGGGAAGGAGAGGAGAGAGCAGGGACTACCTGAAATTGGAGAAGTCAATGTTCATACCGCTGAGGTGTAAACTGCCCAAGCAAAATATGAGGTGCTGCTCATCCAATTTATGGTGGGCCTCACTTTGGCCATGGAGGAGGCCCAGGACAGAAAGGTTGAATTGGGAATGGGAGGGGGAGTTGAAATGCTGAGACACCGGGTAATCAGATTGGTTATTGCAAACCGAGCGGAGATATCGGGCGAAGCGATCGCCAAGCCTGCACTTAGATTTGTATGGGTGTTTCTCAGGGGGTCTCTAGGCCCTTGTCATTCATGGTGAATATCCTGGTTTTATTAATCCCTACAACACGTGTCAACTTGCCCTTATCAGGACAGGATTTGAAATGTCACTTCTCCGTCTAACATGTTGACTAATCATCCACAAATACTTCTTCAAATCCAGTTCTGGCAGTAGGAATGCTTAGTCAAGTGATCAGAATGTTGGCAGTTAACTGCAAGGCCAAAATCAGGAATACTTGGAACAAAATTATCAGATTATCTCAAAGTAACAAGCATCCATATTTTATATTAGATAAATGGAGATAATATAGCACCAGATTCAAGGACAGCTTCTTCCAATTTCTTATCCAAGGGTGGGGAACCTGCGGGCTTAAGGCCACATGCGGCCTTCTAGGCCATTAAGTGCGGCCTTTTGAATAAATCCAAATTTTGTGGAACAAATTCTTTCAATTTTATTAATATGTTTTTTTTCGGCTTTTAATATTGTTATTTTAATATAAAAATGAACGTATTTAAAATACCAAAGAGTAAATGAAGATTCAATGAAATAATCCTCCCCGCACGAAAAATGCTTTCTTGCTTTTCAACCACTTATTGCTGCGATTCTACATTCTCCTACCTAACCCAAATCAAGACGCCCTTAAGATCACAAATGAAGGATACCCATCTAGATGATCAGCTGAAACCGTGTGCCTCCATGTTGCAACCAAATCTTCAAATGCTTTCCCAAAAGATGCAGTCACAACAAAGTCATTAAAAGGCGAATCAACTTTAGAATTAACAATTTTTTCATTTTCTTGAAGATAGTACATCTATATAATTAAAAATCTGAACTTGACCACTTTCTGTTTGCACTGCATATTGATTTTAGAAATAAGGCTACCACTTATGACTGTGATGTTTGGCCATTTTACTCAGACCCCCTCCACTGCACAGGACAAGAGGATTGTTCCCATCGATGAAAATAAAATATTTATTAATGTTTAAAAAATGTTGAGATTCTCTCTCCTGCCAATCACGCCAAGAAGGCCGCGCCTCTTCCGCTGGGAGGGGAGGGACTATAAACCCGAGCGAGCGGTCCCGACTCTCAGTCTGAGCTGGGAATAACACTGAACACATGTCTACTAAACTGTGAGTGTGGTTTTCCTGACCTGTAAGTGCCCTTAATATGGTTTGAAAATGAAGTTTGGAAATGGAAATGTGGTTGGTTTAATATAGAAATGTGGTTCGTTTGAAATGAAAAGGGTGGTGGGTTTGAAAATGAAAAGGGTGGTTGGTGTGAAAATGAAAAATGTGGTTGGTTTGAAAATGAAAAAGGTGGTTGGTTTGAACATGAAAAAGGTGGTTGGTTTGAAAATGAAAAAGGTGGTTGGTTTGAAAATGAAAAAGGGTGGTTTAACTGGGCCTTTTAACTGTGCCTTAATGAAGAGGGACTAGGAGTTGGCGGTTGGCATAAACTGGTTTGTGACTGGATCAAATGGCAACTCAGGTAGGATTAGAGGATGACGAAGACCAAGATGATGGGGCTTTTGGTGACTGGACGTCAGTATCTAGTCAGAGATCAGGGAGGAATCAAGGAGAAGGAGGAGTCAGGCAAAACGAGCTCAGCCAAAGCAGCAAAAGGAGTTTTGAAGGGAACAGTTCAGAGGAGGATAGGAGAACGGTTCGGAAAAAGGTTGAAAGGAAGGAGGTTAAAATAATACTGAAGTTCAGAAAGGAAGATGAGCATGTCAATTTAAGTCCGATAGCTTTATCCAGGGAGCTAAAGAAGAAGGTAGGAGAGGTGGAAACAGCTAAGATTTTGAGAGACGGGAACTTGTTAATAATATGTAAAACGGAGGAGCAGAAAAATAAGGCTCTGAAGATTGAAAGTGTTTGCAAGAAGATGGTGAGTGAAAGAAAGACTCTGGGTGAGAGTAGGGTGACAAGGGGAGTAATAACAGGTATTCCTGTAGATGAAGACCTGGAGAAACTCAAACGGAGTATTTTTGGTGGCCAGGTGAGTGTAGCTAAGAGATTGTTAAGGACAGTGGAGGGTAAGAGGGTAGAGAGCTTGTCTGTGCTTCTGGAGTTTCAGCAGTCTGAACTACCAGAAAAAGTGAGAATCGGATGCATGATCTTTCCAGTGAGGCCTTATATCCCTCCACCGCTCCGATGTTATAAATGCCAAAGGTATGGACATATAGCAGCGGTGTGTAAGGGGAAGCAGAGGTGTCCCAAGTGTGGAGGAGAGCATAGATTTGAAGAGTGCAGAGAAAATATGCAGGATAAATGCTGCAATTGCGGAGGACCGCACAGGGTAACGTATGGGGGATGTGAAGTCAGGAAGAGGGCTGTGGAGATTCAGCAAGTGAAAACAGTAAGTAACATAAGCTACTCAGAGGCAGTGAAAAAGGTGCAAGGACAAAGGGGAAGAGTGGATATAATTGGGAGAGAGAATCATCCGGTTTTGAGATTAGAGGAAAGTCAAGCAGTCAAAACTCACACAGAACTGACAGCTGATAAGCTTATTGTTTTCATTGCATACGTAATCAACTGTACTGATCAGGTTAAACACAAAACAGAAAAAATAAAAATCATTGTTAAGGGAGCAGAGAAGTTTTTGGGTTTAAAAGAAGTATCATGGGAGAGTATCAATAAAAAGCTTGAAGCAGATGGAAGGCAGGAAGGTTCTGGTGATAGGTCAAATTGATTATATTACAATGGAACGCAAGGAGCATAATAGCAAATGGACAAGAGTTTAAAGGATTCATTAAAGAGTTAAAGAAGAAACCAGAAGTCATATGTATTCAAGAAACCTGGCTTAAGCCTTCATTAGACTTTGTCATCAAAGGTTATGATAGTATCCGTAGAGATAGGGGGGAGGGGAGTGGAGGGGGGTGTGTAATATTTATAAGGCAAGGAATACATTATAGATTGTTGGTGAAAGGAACAGAATTAGAATATTTAGTGGTTGAAATTTGGACAAGAGAAGGTAAGGTTAAAATTGTTAATTTTTATAATCCGTGTAAAAGGCTTTCAATGGAGTTGATGGACGAACTTGCTGGGTATTTAGGGGGGAAAGTTATATGTTGTGGAGATTTTAATGCTCATAGCACGTTGTGGGATGATTCTAATGATGAAAATGGGATGGTGATTGAGGATTTAATGGAGAATAAAAACCTTGTGTGTCTTAATGATGGAAGTGGGACACGAATCAACATCAGAACAGGGTCAGAATCGGCCATAGACCTCACACTAGTGTCAGACTCATTGGCGGGTGTTTGTTCATGGGAAGTAATTCGAAGAACAACGGTAGGAAGTGACCACTACCCGATAGAAATAGTAGTAGGAGTGAGTTTAGAGGAGTATAATACAGAGAGAATACAGAAGTGGTCTTTTAGTGGTGCTGATTGGGAGAAGTTTAAGATTATTAGTGATCAAGAAATGGAGAAAATTGATATTTATGAAGATGTGGATAATTTAAATATTTCTGTTTGTGAAGCCATTTTAGAGGCAGCAACAAAGTCCATTAAAAAGAAAGGAGGTAAGCACAACAAGAAGAGTGTACCATGGTGGACTAAGGAGTGTGACAAAGCAATTAAGTGTCAAAATAAAGCTTTTAAAATTTTGAAAAGAAATCACAATTTTCAGAATCTTATTGAATACAAAAGGTTGCAAGCAAGTGTAAGAAGAGTAATAAAAAAATGCAAAGAGGGAATTTTGGAGGACATTTTGTAACTCAGTGGGAAGGGAGACAAAAGTAGGTCAAGTTTGGGGAATGATAAGGAGAATGAAAGGAATTAAAAGAGAATACAAATATCCAATCCTAACTGACGGTGAAATTACAGCAGTGAAAGATGAAGAGAAAGCAGAGATGTTGGCAAAATCTTTTGCTAAAATTCACAGTTCAGACAATGTTAGTGAAGAAGGAAGAAAAGGAAAAGAAAATACTATAGCAGAGAATATACAGTTAATACGATATGAGGAAGACACTAACGATGTTCTTAACAAACCATTCACAAAGACAGAATTCAATCGAGCTCTTAGAAAAACCAAGATGTCAGCACCAGGTAAAGATCAGATTTGTTACACCATGTTAAACCATCTCAGTGAAACATCCAAGGATTTTTTGTTAGAATTTTATAATAAAGTGTGGGAGGGTGGGAAATTACCGCAAAGCTGGAAGGAGGCAGTAGTAGTCCCAATAGGAAAACCAGGTAAAGATCTGACAAACCCAGGGAATTATAGGCCTATAGCGTTAACATCCAGCATATGTAAAGTAATGAAAAAAATGGTAAATGAAAGGTTAATATATTATGTAGAAAATAAAGGATATTTATCCAATTACCAGAGTGGTTTCAGGAAGGGGAGAAACGCCATGGATCCAGCTATATGTTTAGAACATGAAATTAGGAGAGCACAAATTAACAGAGAAAGTGTAGAAGCTGTATTTTTTGATATTGAGAAAGCATATGATATGATGTGGGGAGAAGGGTTATTAGTGAAACTAGGTAAATTGGGGATTAAAGGTCGTATATTTAAATGGATTAAGGATTTTTTATTTGGGAGGTCAATACAAGTACGAGTTGGAAATCAATACTCAGGAACATTAGATATTGAAAATGGAACACCTCAAGGGAGCATAATAAGTCCTTTACTATTTTTAGTAATGATAAATGATGTATATGAAGAAATTGTAAATGAAATGGGAGTTTCACTGTTTGCGGATGATGGGGCAATCTGGAAAAGGGGGAGAAATGTGAAGTTTATTGTGCAGAAACTACAGAGGGCTATAATAAAGGTACAAGAGTGGTCATATAAATGGGGATTCAAATTTTCTGTGGAAAAGACAAAGATAATGTTTTTTACTAGGAAGAAAATTGATAGTGAGGTAAAACTAAAATTATATAACCAGGAATTGGAGAGAGTAAAATACTATAAATTTTTAGGTTTATGGTTTGATGAGAGGATTACATGGATGGTTCATATTCAGAAAGTAGTGGACAAATGTAAGAAGATACTTAATGTAATGAGATGTTTAGTTGGATGTGATTGGGGGGCAGATAGAACAGCTTTGAAGGCTATATACACTGGGTTAATTAGATCTGTGTTAGATTATGGTTGTGTGGTGTATGGGTCCGCATCAAGTACTTCTCTTAAGAAAATAGACAACATTCAATACCAGGCATTGAGAATATGTACAGGTGCAATAAAAACAACTCCAACAGCAGCATTACAGGTTGAAATGGGGGAGATGCCTCTAGAGATGAGAAGGACACAGCTTTCATTGAATTACTGGATTAACCTACAGGGCCACAGTCAAGAACACCCAGTACAAGTTACTGTCAAACCATGCTGGGAAAAGGAGAGAAGGGAAACAAAAAGTTTTGGATGGACAGTGACCCAGAGAGCAATACAAATTAGCATAGCCCAATTAAATGTGGTTCCAACGGTTCCATTACCTTCAATTCCACCTTGGATACTTCCAGATGCAACAGTAGACTTTACAATATTAGAACAGAAAAACAAGGATAAACAGCATATGTATAATTCAGTCATCATACAGGAATACATTGACAGATACTACAGTTTTGTCCAAATTTATAACAGATGCATCAAAAGATTCAGTAGATAAAGTAGGAGTAGCATTTATTGTACCAGAATTTCACATCAAAGTAGGGAAGAGGATCAATAATGAGGTCTCAGTATACACAGGTGAAATGATTGCAATATTGTTAGCAGTACAGTGGGTCGAGGATACTAGGCCTTTAAGGACAGTTATTTGTTCAGATTCAAGTTTAGCAATAAAGAGTTTACAGCACAGTCATTCAGACAATAGACCAGACATTTTGATAGAAATACAACAAACACTATTCAGAATTCAAATGATGGGGCTTACAGTCATATTTTTATGGGTACCAGCACACATTGGCATTAGAGGAAACGAAATGGCAGATAAGGTAGCAAAAGAGGTAACAAAAAGAAGTAAGATTGATTTAACTATTAACATAGGTAAAACTGAAATCAAAGACATTATTAAGCAAAGACTGAAGGAAAGATGGCAAAAGCAATGGGAGGAAGAGCGGAAAGGACGGTGGTTCTACAGAGTCCAGAGGAAAGTGGGAAAGATGAGATGTGCAGGAAAGAACAGAGAAGAGGAGACAGTGATTTCAAGAATTAGATTTGGACACACTGGTCTGAACAGTACACTTTTTGTAATGGGCAAGCATAATACAGGCAGATGTGAATACTGTGGGCAAGAGGAAACGATAGAGCATGTCATTGTACATTGTGAGAGGTATGAGGAGGAGAGAGAACGGATGAGTGAGCAGTTCAGAAAAGAAGGAGTACAATTTGATTTGGTAGATATTTTGCAAGGGAGTTCAAATAAGTGCTATCAAATCCTGATGCTTTTTCTTAGGGTAACCAATTTGTTCGGAAGGATATAGGTTATTAGAATATGTAATGGTGTTGTTTGATCCACACTCCATGCCAGTTGGTGGCGGTAATGCACCAAAAAAGTTGTTTGCCTTACTGAAAAATGATGTACCTTACTGAAAAGTGGTGTGCCTTATTGAAAAGTGGTGTGCCTTATTGAAAAGTGGTGTGCCTCATAGAAAAGTGGTGTGCCTTATTGAAAAGTGGTGTGCCTTACTGAAAAATGATGTGCCTTACTGAAAAATGATGTGCCTTACTGAAAAGTGGTGTGCCTTATTGAAAAGTGATGTGCCTTACTGAAAAATGATGTGCCTTACTGAAAAGTGGTGTGCCTTATTGAAAAGTGGGGTGCCTTATTGAAAAGTGGTGTGCCTTACTGAAAAGTGGTGTGCCTCATTGAAAAGTGATGTGCCTTACTGAAAAGTGATGTGCCTTACTGAAAAGTGGTGTGCCTTATTGAAAAGTGGTGTGCCTCATTGAAAAGTGGGGTGCCTCATTGAAAAGTGGCGTGCCTTATTGAAAAGTGGTGTGCCTCATTGAAAAGTGGTGTGCCTCATTGAAAAGTGATGTGCCTTACTGAAAAATGATGTGCCTTACTGAAAAGTGGTGTGCCTTATTGAAAAGTGGGGTGCCTCATTGAAAAGTGGGGTGCCTCATTGAAAAGTGGCGTGCCTCGTGCCTCATTGAAAAGTGGTGTGCCTCATTGAAAAGTGGTGTGCCTCATTGAAAAGTGGGGTGCCTCATTGAAAAGTGGTGTGCCTCATTGAAAAGTGGTGTGCCTTATTGAAAAGTGGGGTGCCTCATTGAAAAGTCGGGTGCCTCATTGAAAAGTGGTGTGCCTCATTGAAAAGTGGTGTGCCTTCTATATAATTAAAAGTTTAATATTGACCACTTCCTCTTTGCGCTGTATATTGATTTTACAAAAAAACGCTACCACGTACCACTGGATTTTTAGCAAACATACTCAGAGTCCCCCTCCATTCATCAGGTGTCGAGGATTTTTCCTATCGATGAAAAGTAAAAGAGTTATTAGTGTTTAAAAAATGTTGGTATTCTGACATGGTCCTGACAATCATGCCATGAAGGCCACGCCCTTTCCAGTGGGAAGGGGAGGGACTATCAAACCCGGAACTGGGCGTGGCTCAGTCTCTGTAAGATGGTGGCGGGAGAGGTCACGACTCTCTGTCTTTGGTGGCCTTACACCCTGCTTGAAATGGTTTGAAACTGCACTTGAAATTTGGTGGCCTTGCACCCTGCTTGAAATGGTATGAAACTGCATTTGAATTTGGTGGCCTTGCACCCTGCTTGAAATGGTATGAAACTGCACTTGAGTATGGTGGCCTTGCACCCTCCTTGAAATTGTATGACACGGTATTTGAAATTGGTGGCCTTGCACCCTGCTTGAAATTGTATTACACGGCATTAGAAATTGGTGGCCTTGCAGCCTGCTTGAAGTGGCATGAAACTGCACTTGAATTTGGTGGCCTTGCACCCTGCTTGAAATGGCAAGAAACGGCACGTGAATTTCGTGGCCTTCCACCCAGCTTGAAATGGCATGAAACTGCACTAGAATTCGGTGGCCTTGCATCCTGCTTGAAATGGTATGAAACTGCACTTAAATTTGGTGGCCTTGCACCCTGCTTGAAGTGGTGGGAAACTGCTCTCGAATTTGGTGGCCTTGCACCGTGCTTGACATGAAATTTCAAGAAATAGCCGTGAGTCAACTGGCAGCCCACCACCCTTGAGTGAGTGAACTGCCAGCACACCGGGCTTGAGTGACTGAGCTGCCAGCCCAATAATCCATTCGGTCCACAATGTCCATACTTTCCCTCTGGAAGCCAGTCCCTTCAGCCCACAACACCCATACTAGCGCCCCAGAAAGCCCCCCCCCCCCCCCCCACTGGCCATCAATATTGGAATTGGTGGAGAGGTGGAATATTTTGTTGGGGGACCAGCCCTCCCATGTGAAGCCGGGACCCAACGGGTCCCACTTAGTCTCGTATATGACTAACCATTCCTCTGTCAGATGAACCTGTCAATCGTAAGAAGCTCCCAATCTTAAGAAGCTCTAAATCTTAACAATCTGTCAATCTTAAGAAGCAAGACATTGTACTGCGACCTGTAGATAAGATATTGCTGAATTGTTGGTTATAGGAGTATATGCATGTAATTAGATCACTGCCCCTTTGCGTGGGGATGCGAACTCTGTATGGTCTGTAATCTGCATACTGTAAAGTGTTTTACCACATCCACCTGGCGAAAAAATATTACACCATATGATCACTGATTTTATTTGCGTTCTTCTCTGTTTAAGAACATTGAACCATAACAGCAGGAAACGGCAGGGGGAAAATCGGTGCGAGACAGCGGAGTGAGTGGGAGGAAATAATGCGGGTGTGCGGTGCGGATTGTTACTTAAAATTGGGGAATTCACTGTTCGTACCGTTGGATTGTAGGCTCGCCAAACGGAATTTGAGGTGCTGTTCGTTCATTGAGCATGTGTACAAGGTCAGAGAGGCTGCTGTGGGAATGGGAAGAGAGTGGTTGGCAATTGGCGAGACAAAGCATGGACTCGGCGACTGTTTTGCCGTACACTTACGCTTTTACCAGTTGCTAACCATTCTACACCTCGCACAGGTTTCTCCCTTTACACATGTTAATTCATCTCGCTTCACAATTTGCAACTCTTCACTCCTTTCATCTCTGGCCTGTCTCCAATTATCAGCCTATCAAAAACTCCCCTCACCTTTATCCAACGTACTTACCAGGCTTTGACCTGCCCTCCTCTTGTCCACATTTCTCCCACTCACTGCCACCACAAGCAGCCTAAATAAAGGTCCAGACTTGAAACATCGCCTATCTGTGTCCTCCAGAGATGGTGGTTGACCCACTGAGTTGCTCCAGCACATTGTCTTATTCTGATATTCTGTTTGATTATACTAATTAGGGGGCAGGAACAGTCAGGATGAGGGTGCTGTTCTGGTTCTGGTTATGGTTGATTGTTGCGCAAACAGCTCATCAGAAGTTATCTGCCACAGGTTGGAGTAGAGTAGTGATTACATTTTGAAGTGGGCCTTTTTCACCAAGTTGAGGACATCTAGTTGCTAGATCCCCATTTTAAATGTTTTAACATCGGGAGCAGCGCTTGTGTTGGGTGGTAACACATTCCATTCCCTTATCGTTCTTGGCTAAAGGGAATATTGGTAACAAACTTTATTGACATTTAGCGAGTAAGTGCTCTGGGATGACGGGAGATTGATGGCGTGATTTTGTGAATCTCCTTGTAAATTGCCATAGGTCTTAGCCTGATTCTGCGGAGCTCTGGGGTATCCCATCCGAGACAAGCCAGCATATTATTCACGCTAGATTTGCGCTTGTACTCGTGACCTACAAAGCGGGCTGCTCTGCGTTGTACTTTCTCCAGGGTGTTGTTGTTGAAAGGATGTTGTTGAAATGTTTCTGTTGTAGCGGGAGCCAAGGGGGTTGATTCAGATGGTGTTTAGTTTCTCTCTTTGGATACACAGATCTAACGCCTACATTCTCTGAGCTCCTGACACAGTGGAGCGACTACCAATTGTTCCAACTGACAAAATTCTATCTGGAGAGACTGAAACAGGCGATTGAAGAAGAGGTTGAAAGTCTCGGCTTCATGGTGAGACAGGAGGGATGTTTCAATGAACAAGAACACGGGGTAAGTGGAATGAACACGGTAACTTCTGTTTTCTGTCACGGAACTGACGGCATTTTGGGGAATAGTCACCAATACAGGTCCACTCACCTCGCACTGAATAGTGCAATGGAAACACTGATCTCTGAGCAGTTTGCGTCCTGTAGATCTGGTATCAGGAATAAAACCTGTGATCTGGGGATTTCTGAGAAAGTTCCATTCTGAACCAGCTGTTCTTCCTACACATGCATCTTAGCACAATGGTCAGGGAGCAGTGAACTTGTAAACCAGAATCAAAAACGATAATACTTCTCAAGTGCCATCTGTTTCATTGATCACATTGAGTTCAGTTCATTAAACCACAGGCATCATTAGGCATCAGCACAAGGAACTTCAGATCCTGGTTTACAAAAAAAAAACACACAATGTGCTGCACAAAATAACTCAGTATTTAGAGATGCTGTCTGACCTGCGGAATTACTCTTAGACATGAAACTGTTCGCTTATAATTCAATTGAAAAATAAAATAAACAAAAGTACATTTGCTAAAAATCTACAATATAAACAACCGTGTTATTTGCGCATCTGTGGGAAGAGAAGCCGAGTTAATGTGCAGTGAAAGGAGGGGATGAGCTGCAGGAAATGTGCAAGAGAGGAATGTCTTTGATTGGGTAAAACTGGGGTAGGCATTGAAATAAAAAAGTTATCTGTTCAATGAGTGAATGCCGGCTCAAAGAGGGTAAGAATGTTGATGAATAAATAAGTGAATACATTTATTGGCCAAGTTTTCACATACAAGTAATTTGCCATGGTGCTCCGCCTGCAAGTGACACCATGGCATACAGTGAAAGTTAGGAAGGACACATAAAACAACAAACATTAATAATAAAAAAATGATTGATTAAGCATGTGAATTAAATAAAATAACAGAGCAAAAGGAGGCTACAGATTTTTGGTCATTGAGTAGAAAAAGCTGTTTTTATGCCTGGCTGTGGCAGCTTTGACAGTCCGGAGTCGCCTTCTAGAGTGAAGTCATTCAAAGAGTTTGTGGCCAGGGTGAGAGGGGTCAGAGACGATTTTGCCCGCTCGCTTCCTGGTTCTTGCAGTGTACAGTTCGTCGATGGGGGGAAGGTTGCAGCCAACAACCTTCTCACCTGATTGGACGATTCGCCGCAGCCTCCGGATGTCATGCTTGGTGGCTGAGCCAAACCAGACAATGATGGAGAAGGTGAGGACGGACTCTACGATGGCAGTATAGAATTGGAACAACATTGCCTGTGGCTGATTGTGCTTCCCCAGCTGCCGCAGGAAGTACATCCTCTGTTGTGTATTTTTGGCTGGAGTCAATGGTGGCCACCCATTTAAGGCCCTTGGTTCCCAGGAACTTAAAATACTCCACAGATGTAACTGTGGTGTTGTTGATGGTGAGTGGGGGTGAGGAGAGTAGGTCTCTTAAAGTCTACTATCAATTCCACTGCCTTAAGTGCATTGAGCTCCAGTTTGTTGCGATGGCACCAGGCCGCCAGCGCCAGACACTTCCTGTCAGTAGGCAGATTCCTCCCCATCCTGGGTCACTCCAATCAGTGTTATGTCGTCTGCAAGCTCGACAGAGGAGTCATTGGAGATGCAGTCATTGGAGTAGAGGAGAGCGGGGAGTACGCAGCCTTGCGGTGCGCCTATGTGGAAGGTTTGCGGGAACATAATGGCTTCAAAATGCAGAGGAGGAAGAACTGCAAGTTGGACTGGACGCGTCCATTCTTGTGGGATGCAGTCCATGTGAGGACAAAAGGAATTAGATTAATTTCACATCAATTTCAACACAGCCATCGTTGGCCTGAATGGCCTGTTCCCGTGCTGTACTCTGCTGCGTTCTCGGACATAGCCAGGTGTGAACCGAGATTCACACTGTCAGGACTCTGGGTGTACACAGATTGTCAGCACAGTGTCATGGGTGTATGAAGAGGCAGACCAATGCCTGTCACTATGCTCAAAACTACTGGAATATCCCATCACTGAACAGCTAATTCCCTCCCCATTAGCATTGTCTCGGTCGCTTCTCTATATACTCATTGTTGTTCTTCACAGAGTGTCGCCGAGCTCGCGGTAAAGGGAAACCGCAGAGACAGTTCCACACTCTTCCTCAGTCTGGTGATGGGGAATGGCAAGCGTGCCCGGCGTGTGATGTGGGAATCCTTTGTGAAAATGCAGAATCAATTACCAAAGCTGGACAAAATACTGAAAGAAATCCAGGATCTCGGTACGGTAAATCGACACACTGAACTGAATATCACATTGAAACACTGGAGTTAACAATGTTATTCAAGTCTGGTTTAATGAATACTCATTGATTTGAACAGGTCCTGATCCACAAGAATACATGAACATCACCAGAGGTTTAACTGGATTACCCTCTCATATGGAAGGTGAGTGTTGAAATGTACAGTTCACACCAATGACTTGTTAGAATTGACGTAATACTGCAACTGTTCAGAGCTTTGCAGAATGGGAAATTAGAAGATCGCAGGCTAAGCAATTGCTAGACTGACACGGGGATTCACTATGGATTGCTTCTTTGTCTGTATGTGTTGTTTAGTGTATTGGCACATGTACTGAGATACGGTGAACAGCTGTTGTTGCATGTTATCCAGTCAGCAGAAAGGCAAAATGTGATGATAATCGAGCCATTTACATTATAGATAAACTATGAGAAAAATAACGTTTAGTGCAAGGTAAAACGAGGAAAGTCCGATCAAGGATAGTCCGAGTGTAACAAAAGAGGTAGATAACCAAAGAGTCAGTGAATTGATTTAATTGAAGGGTAATGAACTCAGTCTTGTAGATTTTAATGTTGAGTTTTGAGTTGAGTCATCTAACATGTGTCCATTATCTGCCTGTTCCTGTGCAAGATGTTCAACAGAAACACAAGGAGACTCTGCGAGCACAGACTGAAACACTGAGCGTGAACACCATCCTGATGAAGGAGAAGGTTAAGGTTTTCCAGCTACTTGATCGATATGCTGAGCTCACAATCATCTCCACAGTTCGAGATCGGACACTGGTGGAACGTGAGCTGCTGGCAAGAGGCCGGGACCATGAAGAGTGGAGAGAGGAATGTCTCCGGGGAAAACTGGAAAAAATCAGGACTGATCAATTGTTCCACAGCAGTTTTTCCTGGAGCAAATTTCGATCTGGGAGTTCAGCAACAGTGGCCGGAGTCCCGGGGATCGGAAAAACAACAATGGTGCAAAAAATTGTTCATGACTGGACCACAGGGAAAATATACCAACAATTCCAGTTTGTCTTCAGTTTCAAATTCCGGGATTTGAACACTATTAACTGCAGAATAACCTTGAAGGAACTGATTCTGAATCAATATCTTTATTTTGGTAATATGCTAGGAGAGGTCTGGAAGAACCCAGAGGGATTGCTGTTTATATTCGACGGTCTGGATGAATTCAAGGGTGGGATCGATTTTGCTGACAGTCGGAGAGACACAGAACCTCAGCACCAGTGCCCAGATCCTGAATCTCGGTGTAAAGTGTCTGACATTGTGTACAGTTTAATCCAGCACAAGCTGCTCCCAGGGTGTTCAGTGCTGGTGACCACCCGCCCCACTGCGTTACATTTACTGGAAAAGGCAGAGATCAGTGTCTGGGCTGAAATCCTGGGATTTGTTGGTGAGGAACGGAAGGAATATTTCACCAGATATTTTGAAGATCAGACGGTGGCAGCAGCTGTTTTCAAACATGTGAAGGAGAATGAGATCCTGTACACCATGAGCTACAACCCCTCCTACTGCTGGATCCTCGGCCTGACACTTGGCCCCTTCTTCACACAAACACACCGGGACCCGCAGCGAGTTCCCAAGACGATCACCCAATTATATTGCTATTTTATTTACAATATCCTGAAAAACCACGGCCGTGGGATTGAGAGCCCCCGTGAGGTGTTACTGAGGGTTGGTCAGATGGCCTTCACTGGAGTTGCTGAGAAGAACATTGTGTTCACAGATGAAGATTTGATCAAATACAATCTGCAGCCTTCCCAGTTCCTGTCCGGGTTCCTGATGGAACTTTTGGAGAGAGAGGATTCAGCCCGGAGCGTAGTGTACACCTTCCCGCACCTCACCGTCCAAGAGTTTGTAGCCGCACTCGCACAATTCCTGACTGTAGATCGCGGGGATATCACAACACTCCTCATTGAAGCCCACGGCATGACAGACGGGCGATTTGAAGTATTTCTCCGTTTTGTCGCTGGTCTCTCCTCCCCATGGGCAGCTTGGATCCTGGAGGAGTTTCTGGGTCAATTCCCTCATCAAACAATCTGCCGAGTGATTGACTGGGTGAAGGGGGAGGTTAAACGCCGGGCTGGAAACACAGGGAGTGAAGCTGGTAAACGGAGGCTCCTGAACACGATGCACTACCTGTTTGAGTGTCAGAATCCTCTACTGGCTCAGCAGACACTGGGATCAGTGGAAGAACTTTCATTCTACGGACTGGGGCTGACTCCGATTGACTGTGCGGTCCTGTCTCATGCCATCAGGCTCTGTGATACAATCAAACGCCTCGATCTGGACAGCTGCCGCATTCAGTGTGAAGATCTCCAGCGGCTGGGTCCGGCTCTGCACAAGTGTCAGAGCTTGGGGTAACTGTCCGTTTGACGATAACACTGAACTGTAAAATTGTTCCACTATTTTGTTATACCGTCCAGCACCCCTTCACTGTGCACAGGGGGCACCCTCCTATTTTACCCTCCTTCCCTGTGTCTCCGGTAATCCTACCCCCGGGGCGCGCGTTCTCTGCACGGGAAACATTTCCCGGTCGGCGGGGAATGAGAATAAATGGTGAAATTCAACAAATACCACAACCACGGATATTTGTTTAATAATTAGCTGAGGTGCTTCCATAAATATCCATTTGGGAGAAGTTCTCTATCTCAGCCTCACCGGGGTTTGTATCAGTTTGTTTCTTACTCTGTCCGTTTGTGTTTAGACTGGGAGACAACGACCTGGGAGATTCCGGAGTGAAACTGGTGTCTGATGCTCTGAGGAACCCGGACTGTAAAATACAGTCACTGTGGTAAGTCCCAGACTGTGAGAGATTGTGTTCACACTCACTGGGTGTCTGACACTGAACATTAATATGATCAGTAATTGTGTCACTGATAAACACTGGGGATTTGCACCGTCTCCTGTCTCTCTGTGTCCCTCACCCTCACTCTCTCTCATCTCCAGGCTGGACAGTGTCGGTCTCACAGATTCTGGAGCCGAGGATCTCGTCAGCGCCCTCAGTACAAACACGTCACTGACGATGTTGGAGCTGGCAATGAACTCCCTCACAGACCGATCTGTCCCCGCTCTCCGCCACCTCATATTGAACCTTCCGAGTCTAGAGCGGATCTGGTGAGTGTTTGTGTTTATGTTTAATGTGATAAAATATCAGGGGATCCACGGGCTTCTCCTGTGATTTTGTTCTGTAAATGTTGTTGAAATATTAACCCC
Organism: Leucoraja erinaceus; assembly: GCF_028641065.1. Lineage (NCBI taxonomy): Eukaryota > Metazoa > Chordata > Chondrichthyes > Rajiformes > Rajidae > Leucoraja > Leucoraja erinaceus. The sequence goes on from NW_026576382.1 coordinate 57,821, forward strand.
GGTCCCAGTTATTGACACTGTTGTTTCATCTGTTTATTTTATCTTTATTCCTCGACTGTTTCAGGCTGGGGGGGAATCAGTTCAGTGCGACCGGGAAGAAGGAACTGAGGTCGCTGCAGGAACCCAGACCCGGACTGAAAGTGCACGTGTGAACATCTCTGGGTGTAAACGTCACCGCCCTGGGGACCGGAATATTGTTGGCCGATTCCTTTAAATGTCCGCCATCCCGTTTAAAGGGCCGCCCTCCCCTTTCAACCCCAAAGCACCCCCGGTCGAGCGCAAAGATCCTAGAGGACCAAGATAGACCACTCCTCCGAAATCCAATGGACTGGCGTGTAGTACGTGACGGAACGTCACGGCCGCCATTTTTCAATGCGACACGCGACTTCCGGTATGCCACCCGCTGTGATCCAAAGCAAAGATTATAGAGCTCCGCTATAATCTTTGATCCAAAGCAAAGATCCTCGAGTATCTTGTAGCGGGAACAGCCCCTCCTTTGCGTAGTTTCCCTTGCATTGTATTGCTTTAACACACACTGCACAAAATTAAATTTAACGTATACATATTTTATATATTTATATGAATGTGTGTCTGTGTGTGAGAGGCAAGTTAGAGATAATTAAGTTTATTCTCATGGATCAGAAGCAACTTTGATTTAAATAATCACTATTAATTTATTTGTCTTGTAAGATGATATACATAAACCATAAAGGCAATTATATATATAATTATATAGTAATAATATATATATATATGCATATATATATATATATATATTTATACACACATATATATACACATACATATATATACACATACATACGTATACACATACATATGCACACATACAAATACATGCATACATATGGATACATTTATATGCATACATACACACATATAAAAACATATATATATACACACATATACATGCATATATACACATACATGCATATATACACATACATATATATTTATACATATGATTAACATGTAGAGGAACCAACGAGAGAGCAGGCTATTTTAGACTGGGTATTGAGTAATGAGGAAGGGTTAGTTAGCAATCTTGTTGTACGTGCCCCCTTGGGCAAGAGTGACCATAATATGGTTGAGTTCTTCATTAGGCAGGCAGTGACTAGTGGGGGTACCGCAAGGCTCAGTGCTGGGACCCCAGCTATTTACAATATATATTAATGATCTGGATGAGGGAATTGAAGGCAATATCTCCAAGTTTGCGGATGACACTAAGCTGGGGGGCAGTGTTAGCTCTGAGGAGGATGCTAGGAGACTGCAATGTGACTTGGATAGGCTGGGTGAGTGGGCAAATGTTTGGCAGATGCAGTATAATGTGGATAAATGTGAGGTAATCCATTTTGGTGGCAAAAACAGGAAAGCAGACTATTATGTAAATGGCGGCCGACTAGGAAAAGGGGAGGTGCAGCGAGACCTGGGTGTCATGGTACACCAGTCATTGAAAGTAGGCATGCAGGTGCAGCAGGCAGTGAAGAATGCGAATGGTATGTTAGCTTTCATAGCGAAAGGATTTGAGTATAGGAGCAGGGAGGTTCTACTGCAGTTGTACAGGGTCTTGGTGAGACCACACCTGGAGTATTGCGTACAGTTTTGGTCTCCAAATCTGAGGAAGGACATTATTGCCATAGAGGGAGTGCAGAGAAGGTTCACCAGACTGATTCCTGGGATGTCAGGACTGTCTTATGAAGAAAGACTGGATAGACTTGGTTTATACTCTCTAGAATTTAGGAGATTGAGAGGGGATCTTATAGAAACTTACAAAATTCTTAAGGGGTTGGACAGGCTAGATGCAGGAAGATTGCTCCCGATGTTGGGGAAGTCCAGGACAAGGGGTCACAGCTTAAGGATAAGGGGGAAATCCTTTTAAAACCGAGATGAGAAGAACCTTTTTCACACAGAGAGTGGTGAATCTCTGGAACTCTCTGCCGCAGAGGGTAGTTGAGGCTACAGTTCATTGGCTATATTTAAGAGGGAGTTAGATGTGGCCCTTGTGGCCAAGGGGATCAGAGGGTATGGAGAGAAGGCAGGTACAGGATACTGAGTCGGATGATCAGCCATGATCATATTGAATGGCGGTGCATGCTCGAAGGGCCGAATGGCCTACTCCTGCACCTAATTTCTATGTTTCTATGTTTCTATTATTTTCCAACGATCAATAGATTTACGATCAGTTCCTGTGGATTGGAGGATAGCTAATGCTATCCCACTTTTCAAGAAAGGAGCGAGAGAGAAAACGGGGAATTACAGACCAGTTAGCCTGACTTTGGTGGTGTGAAAGATGCTGGAGTCAATTATTAAAGATGTAATAATGGGGCATTTGGATAGCAGTAAAATGATTAGTCCAAGTCAACATGGATTTATGATTTCACAATGCATTTAAGCCTCTCCCATTTTTATGAGATGCATTCCTGGAATATGTAGGAAGTTTATTGTAACCTAGTGCTACTTGCCTGAACAATGGATGACATATCACTTAAATGCAATTGTTTTCAGTTGTGTGGAGAGACCTGTATATTGAAAATGCGTTTTGCCTCTAATATGTCAATTTACCTTAAATGTAGAAGAGCTTATTTAAATCTTACAAAGACCATTAAGTATTTTCTTTCTATCCTCTTTTGGACCCAAGGCATAGCAGAGCTGCCAACTCTCACGAAGAGGTAAGGGAGGTAGATGGAAGGGAGGGAGGGGGAGAGAGGGAGAGAGAGAGAGAGAGGAGAGAGAGAGAGAGAGAGAGAGAGGGGAGGGAGCGAGAGGAGGGGAGAGAGAGATCGAGAGAGAGAGAGATTGAGAGAAGAGAGGGAGAAGGGGGAGAGGGAGAAGGGGGAGAGGGAGAAGGGAGAGAGGGAGGGGGGGACAGGGAGAAGGGGGGAAGAGGGAGGGGGGGAGGGAGAGTGGAACGATAGCACATTATAACGCGCAGCCGTCCCATTCCGACCAAAGATTATAGAGCAGAGCTCCACTAGTATCTTTGATTGCGGCCGCCGCCACCGAACCCCCCGACCCACCATTGCACCCAAAGATGATAGAGCAGAGTTGTATAATATTTGATTGCACCCTTCTTCACGGCGGGCTTGTGATCTTTGCTTGTGATGTCTTGACAATTCGAGGAATATAATGGGTAACAGCCGCCCATTCTCGGACTTGAATCTGAGCTCGAACAATCTCCTGGTCAATCACTGGACCTGATGTGTCCGCGGGCCATATTGTGGAGACCAATCCCTTACAAGAACAAAACCAAAAACGTACAGAAGTGTTAAAATTGTCTTTATTATTATGGTAAGTAAAGAACTATTAAAAATAAGTCTAATAACTTTCTAATGTACCGACAAACCCAGTTTCCCAATGGCCGTTGATGGGAGAACAGAAAATAACATTTTCACCACAGAATATCGACTGAAAATAATAAAAATATTTTCTCACCTTTCTTTTTTATTGGGGAACCTAAAGAATGACAGGTCGGGTCGTTTAGATTTATGATTAGAATAATTGATAGCAGAGCAGTGATGTGAAGATTTAGATAAGGACGCCATGACAGTGTGGGGGAAGCCCAATAAATGCCTCGAAAAATGGCGTCGACCACTCCTCGACCACTCCTCGAAGATAGACCACTCCTCGAAACACGCGTAGTATGACGTGTGTGATCACACACGTCATACTACGAGTGTTTCGAGGAGTGGTCTATCTTGCTCCTCCAGGATCTTTGGTCGAGCGGGCTGTGACGATGCTGCTGATGATGCCGGATATCCGGTTCTGCCCCCCCCCCCCCCCCCCCCCCCCCCCCCACCCCCCGTAGGCGCGGGGGGGTTTGCAGCGGGACCTGCAGGATCCTGGATGTGACTTTAACATCTCCTGCTGTGGATTGATGGTGACAACAGCAGGAACATTGTGCAAACCGTTCTTTCACACAGCAATGTATGTTACTGCTTTATAGTCAGTAAATGATTCGTTAATGGTTTTATTAGAATTTAAACTCGTAATTAGTTTTTGATGTCTCGGTTACTGATACCCCCTCCAGCTGCCCCCCCCCCCCCCAGCTTCCCGCACTCTAGCTTCCACCTCTCCTGCCCCCCCCCCCCTGTCCCCACCTCCCCCCCCCCTGTCCATCACTACATCTTTCCCCCTCCTTCTTTCCCCTCCTCCTGCTTTCCCCCCCTCCTCTCCTGCTTTCCCCCTCCTGCTGCCCTCCACTACCTCCTCACACCCTAGTTCTCATCCTCCCTTTTGCTCTGCCATTGTGCTACCCACTCATTCCCCATCCATCTCGCCCCCCCCCCCCCCCCTCCCCTCTTCCACCCACCCCATCTGCACCCGCCCCCATTTCTCTCCCCACCTTTTTTATCCCGGATACCAGCATGGACGGCAGGATGGCAGAAGACAAAGCGTGGCATTTTCTGGTGGCTGCCAGTAAGTTCCGCAGGGCTCGGTGCTGGGGCCGCTACTCTTCACCTTGTATATTAATGATTTGAACGAGGGGATTGGATGCTTTGCGGCAATGTTTGCGGATGATACGAAATTGAGGTACAAGTAGTGTGGAGAAAGCAGGGGCTGTGCAGGAGGACTTGGACTGGTTGGTAGAGCAGCGGCAGATGGAATATAGTGCCGCAAAGTGGGGAGTCATGCATTGTGGTAGTAGGAATAAAGGCGTAGACCAGCTTCTAAATAGGGTGAAAATCCAGAAATCGGAGATGCAATGGGACTTGGGAGTATTGGTGCAGGATACCCAAAATGTTAATCTGTAAATCGAATCAGTAGTAACGAAAGCAAACTCAATTGCTAGTATTGGTTTCAAGGGGGCTTGTATGCAAAACCAGGAATGTAATGCTGAGGCTCTACAAGGCGCTGGTAAGACCAGATTTTGAATATTGTGAACAATTTTGGGCACCAGAGGACCTTGCTTTACGATAAGTGGAGAATTTTGTAATAGGGACATGGGGGGCAACGTTTTAACACAAAGGGTGGTGGATATTTGGAATAAGTTGACGAATGAGGTAGTTGAGGCAGGAACTGACACCACATTAAAAGTCATATGGACAGGTATGTGGATTGGGAACTTTTATACATATATAGTTCTTAAGGGTTAGACAGGCAGAGATGCAGGCAAAATTTTCCTGATGTTGTGGGGGTCTAGAACTAGGGGTCACAGTTTAAGAATGAGTGGTCGGCCATTTAGGACTGAGATGGTCAAGGACATTTTCACCCAGAGAGTTGTGAAACTATGGAATTCTCTGCCACAGAAAGCCGTAGAGGCCAATCCACTGGATGTTTTCTAGAGACAGTTGACTATAGATCTTGTGGTTACTCAATGAATAGATTTGTGGAGAAAGCAGGAACGGGGTACTGATTCTGGATGATCAGCCATCCTGCGGTCAGCGGTGCTGGATCGAAGGGGCAAATGGCCTATTCCTGCACCTATTTCTATGTTTCATTTATTTTGTGTTTTTGTGACTGACATTGGATCACTTTTCCTCTTAACATAAATAAATTTATATCGTATCGTTCCACGTTGTATATCTAAATGAAATTAAACGGAACTACAGAAACCCTGTCCAATGCCAGCACATCCTTCCTCAGAAATGGGGCCCAACACTGCTCACAATAATACAAATGCTGGTTCTCCATTCACTAACTCAACCCTCCGGATATATAAAGACTGTGGGACCCGTTCGGTCCCCGCATCACACGGGAGGGCTGCGCACCTAACGCAATATTCCACCTCCCCACTAATTCCAATATTGCTCGCCAGTGGGGGGGGGGGGGGGGGGGGGGGGGGGGCTTTGTGTTGCGCTAGTAGGGGTGTTGTCAATAGTCAATAGTCGATAGTCTATTTATTTGTCATTTGGACCCCTGGAGGTCCAAATGAAATGCCGTTTCTGCAGCCATACATTACACACAAATAAACCCCAGACACAACATAATTACATTTTACATAAACATCCATCACATAGCTGTGATGGAAGGCCAAAAAAACTTATCTCTCCACTGCACTCTCCCCCCCCCCCCCCCCCCCCGCCGATGTCAGTCAAAGTCAAAGCCCCCGGCTGGCGATGGCGATTGTCCCACGGCCATTTAAGCCACGCCGGGTGGTGCGAGGTCGCACACCGGGTCTTGATGTTAGAGACCCCGGTGTGCGCTCGCATAGTCCCGCGGCCATTCCAAGCCGCGCGGGGCAGTAATGTTAGGCCCCGCTCCAGGAGCTCTTCGACCCCGCAACTCGGGCGGGAGAAGTCGCCGTTGCAGGAGCCCTGAAAAGCGGTCTCCCCTCCAGGGACCCGCGGGCTCCCGGTGCCGCCGTCCGCAGACCCGCAGTAGCAGCCTCCGCATCAGCAGCAGCAGCAGCAGCAGCAGCAGCAGCAGCAGCAGCGCTCCTCCACCGCTCCACCCGCTCCGGTCTCGGCCAGCTCCGCGACGGCGACGGTGAGTCGTAGCACCAGAGTCCCCGGCTTCTTCCCGTTGGAGGCCGCTCCTCGTTGCGGCCCCAACGACAACTGAGACCCGACGAGAAAAGGTCGGGTCTCCAGTGCAGGGAGAGATTCAAAAGTTTCCCCCCCCCCCCCCCCCCCCCACCTCACCCCCGCCCCCCCCCCCCACACACACACCCCAACATAAAATAACAAAAACTACACATAAAAACACAGACAAAAAATAATAAAAACGCGGACAGGCTGCAGAGGCCGCTGCTGACCAGAGTCGCGCCGCCTACCGGATGTGGGCTGAAGGTACTCGTTTCCAGAAGGCAGCTGGGAATGCCAGAAATTCTGCCCAAAACAGGTGACAGACTGTGTGAGAGAGAAGGGGGAGAGGGTGGACTGAATGGATTATTGGGCTGGCAGTTCAGTCACTTACGGCTGGTGGGCTGGTAGTTCACTTACTCACGGCTGGTAGGCTGGCAGTGCAGTCATTCACGCCTGGTACGCTGGCACTTCACTCAGTCACTCCTCCACGCTTCACTCTGCTCCTTGCCATTCCCCTCCCCCTCCCCACACATTCAGTGCATCTCCCCACAACCTCCACCCATGCACTCTTAGTGGTTCTCCCACAGAGCAGCCATTCCTGCCTATTAGGTTCCCATCGTGATGAAGAACACACAGGCATCAAAAGTGCAAAAAGGATTTATTAAAGTTTAAAATGTGAATGACATTTAAAATATAAGAACAATTTAAATGTTAAAGATGAGAATTATTAAGTTATTTCTTGTTGTGCCTCTTGTTGTGTTCTGCTGCTCACTGCTTCTTGATGACTATTTCCTGTTGATAAAAAGAGACAATTTTAATATAGAGAAAATCAACGGTCAAATCTTAAGAAGGAAATTCTGAGAATTTATTTCAGAAGCCATCATTCAACGAAGTACGCTTTTAATGACAACATTCTTGGTCGATGTTCCATCCTTCAGGAAAACTTTGTCATTTCCCTTCATCTTTCCTCGGCTAAGAGCCACATACAGTTGTCCATGCTGAAATACCGGTTTGTCGAGGTAGATCAACACCTTCTGCATTGTTTGTCCTTGTGCTTTATGGATCGTCATAGCAAAACTTGATTGAATGGGGAATTGGGTCCGCTGAAGGGAAATGTCTTCACCTTCTGTCAAAATAAGCGCTATCCTCGGAATGAGAAAAATATCACCTTTGAAGGCTCCCATGTTGACCCTTGCAACAATCAGATTATTGTGTAGCTCTTCCACAATCATCCTCGTTCCATTGCATAGCTTTGGTGGCTCCAAGTTTCTCATTAATATGATTGGAGATTCTTTTTTCAACTCCAATTTGTGTGGTGGTAATCCAGAGAGCTCTAGTGAATCGAGGAATTCTGTTGGGAAGTGAGTATCATGAGTTCCCTCCGTGACAGCATTGAAAGAAAGGTATTCCTTATCAATTCCAGGGAAGCGTTTGATGCATGTAGAATTGATGGTTCTCATGGTTTCGTTGTGAGGAACCAAGATACAATTGTTGGAGAATAATTCTGCAGGATTGTCAAATGTGGGATAGATGAAATCAATACAATCCTCCAGTGTTTCAGCTGATTGAAGCTGGTCTTGTGGGATTTCAATTTCATCGTCTTCATTCTTTAAAATCTTGTCTTCTCCGACTTTCAACAAACATTTATAATAGTCGCCTTCTCCCTCTGTCAATCGCATATGTGTGTGCAATTGAAACTTGGTGAAAAGTCTCCACGTAGGATTTCTTGATGCAGGCATTTTCAACATCAGCATCATTACCCCTTTTCACCACAGCAAGTAGTTGTCGAAAATCGCCACAACAAACGATAAGAATGCCGCCAAAAGGCTTAGTGTTGCTGCAGACATCTTGAAGAGTTCTGCCCACCGCTTCAAAGCTTTCTCTCCTAATAATTGGACATTCATCCCAAACAATGAGTTTCACTTCCCTCAAGAAATGTGCCGTCTTAGAGTTCTTCTCGATGTTGCACAATGTATCATCGGCCACTTGGATGGGTATCTTGAATCGAGAATGTGCAGTTCTTCCACCAGGCATTAACGTAGCTGCTATCCCAGACGATGCTACAACAATAGTCACATCACCTTGACCTCTAACTTTGGAGAGGATCAAATTGGTGATAGATGTTTTTCCTGTTCCTCCTGGTGCATCAATGAAAAACATTGAAGGGAGATTCCTTTTCAATCACCTGGTCATACATTAATCTCTGCTCATCATTCAGGAGAGGCTCATTCTGCTCAACAAACTGCTGTTGTTCATTTTTATCATATTGCAATTCCTGCAGCAATTCTGGATTGTCACCATCAAGTTGCAGCCTTCCATTTCTTGGTTCTGGCAAATTAAAGAATGCCATTGTCTTGTTGTAATTCTCCAGCTTGTCTTCAGTATAGAACAGAGCCTGATCATGATGCTTCTCTTCAATCACGATATTAGGATCATTCAATGTTCCCGGTCTTTTTCAAGGTAATCTTCAGACATTGAATCCTTGAAGTGATCCCATAATTGTTGAGCATCGTTGATCTCAGTATTCGTCAACAAAACAACAAGCAAATCTCTCATTGCACTGGGGAGTCTTGTGTTTTCAGCATCTTCCATTGTTTGTTGCCAATGGTCGTCAATCTGCAACAAACCTCTTTCTCTGCAGACGTCTTTGGAGAAAGGATACATTTGTCCGTCATGCGTTTTCAATGAATCAAAGGATACTGGCCCTTTTATGTGATGCAAAAGCAGTCTCAAGTAGTAGAGGTCACCAGATTTTGGAGACACGGTATACACTCGTCCCAGAATTCACAGTTCAAACACAATATAGATAGACATATACAAATGGTTTTTATTTTCAATTCACAGTTCAAACACAATATAGGTAGACACATATACAAATGCAAATGGTTTTTATTTTCAATTCATAGTTCAAACACAATATAGATAGACACATATACAAATGCAATTGTTTTTTATTTTCAATTCATAGTTCAAACACAATATAGATAGTAGACAAATATACAAACTCTTTCCAACAAAATGCCAAGAAACTTCAGAGCATGATGAATAACAATTGGGTGAAAAAGCACTCACCTGGGAGCAGAGCTGCAGCTCAGAGCGCCGTGACCCTTTCACTTCGTGGCCGGCAAGAAAGTGAGTTGAAGCGGGACGCTTCCGGGTTTTATAGCCCCTCCCTCCCCTGCCACCAGCGGGGGCAGCAGAGAGAATGGGGAATGATGTAAAAACATTAATATCTCGGTCATATTTCATCGAGGGGAAAAATCCTCGGCACACATGCGGCAGAGGGGGGCTCTGAGGGAGGTGGCCAAAAATGACGGCCGTAGGTGGCGGCGTTCTCTCGGAAATCGCAGCACAGATCTGGAAAAGCGGTCAAGAACTGAGTTTTAGTAATGTAGATATCACATTTATATATATATGTGTGTGTGTGTGTGTGTGTGTGTCATATCTATATTACTAAAAGCCTGATCTTGACCGCTTTTGATCCACTGTGCTGCGATTTCCGAAAGAACGACGCCACCTATGGCCGTCATTTTTGGCCACCTCACGCAGAGCCCTCCTCCCCTTTCCGGGGCCGGAGGATTTTTCCCATCGATGAAAAATCAGAGAGATATTAATGTTTTTTTTTAATTTGCCATTCTCTCTGCTGGCGGCAGGGGGGACTATAAAACCTGGAATTGTAGTCCATCACTCAGTCTCTGCCAGATCCAGGAAGCGCGAATGTCACGGCTCTCTGAGCTGTGAATACCACTGAACGCACGTCTACTCCACAGTGAGTCCCCTCGATGCGGCTGTAAAGTGGCTGCTACCCAATTGTTTGCCTCGCCTTTTTTTAAAGTTCGTGATCACAAAATGAATTTTGGTTGTCATGTGGCTGCAGCCCAATTTTTTGCCTCGCCTTTTTAAAATGTGTGTGTTCACAAAATGAATTTTGGTTGTCAAGTGGCTGCAGCCCAATTGTTTCCCTTGGGTTGGCTTTTAAAATCAGTGCAACAGTTAGATGCCAGCCCAAGAATCCATTCGCCCCACAATGTCTATACTAGCCCTCTGGAAACCAGTACCTTTGGCCCGCAACACCCATACTAGCGCAACAGACACCCCCCCCCCACTAGCGAGCAATATTGGAATTGGTGGAGAGGTGGAATATTGCGTTGGTGACCAGCCCTCCCGTGTGATGCTGGGACCCAACGGGTCCCACTTAGTCTAGTATAATATAAATATAGGCAAATATAGTGGCTTATGTTCATTATATCTTATAGCAAAATATAAAGGCAATTATACTTCGTGGCTTATGTACATCATGAGTTACTTTAAATCAAAGTTGCTTCTGATCCATGAGGACCTTTGAAATCAATTATCTCTATCTTGCCACTCACACACAGAAACACACACATACCGTTCCCCCACAACACTGATTAAACAAAAGATCATAGAATTCATATGGTCCAGAGACCTTTCATTGCGCATTGTTGCTCGTTTTATACGCAGTTTCCATTTTTAATTTTTTTTTTTAAAGGAGCACCTTATTTATTATAAGCAAAGATAATAATAGTCTAACAATGAAGGCTAAAAGAATAAGATAAACAGCAAAATCCAATGGACTGATATGGATTAAACTGTGAGAGGCAGAACGGAGGTCGGGGACTTATTCCTATAATGGCGGAAGTGACGTTCCGTGACGTTCTGATCCGCACTACACGTCAGTCCATTGGATTTCGTAGGAGTGGTCTATCTTGCTCCTCTAGTATCTTTGACCAAAACTGTACGCAATACTCCAGGTGTGGTCTCACCAAGACCTTGTACAACTGCAGTAGAACCTCCCTGCTCTTATACTCAAATCCTTTTGCTATGAGAGCTAACATGCCATTCGCTTTCTTCACTGCCTGCTGCACCTGCATGCCTACTTTCAATGACTGGTGAACCGTGACACCCAGGTCTCGTTGCACCACCAATCGGCCACCATTTAGAAAATAGTCTGCTTTCCTGTCTTTGCCACCAAAGTGGATAACCTCACATTTATCCACATTATACTGCATCTGCCAAACATTTGCCCACTCACCCAGCCTATCCAAGTCACCTTGCAGTCTCCTAGCATCCTCCTCACAGCTAACACTACCCCCCAGCTTAGTGTCATCCGCAAACTGGGAGATGTTGCCTTCAATTCCCTCATCCAGATCATTAATATATATTGTAAATAGCTGGGGTCCCAGCACTGAGCCATGCGTTACCCCACTAGTCACTGCCTGCCATTCTGAAAAGGACCTGTTTACTCCTACTCTTTGCTTCCTGTTTACCAGCCAGTTCTCTATCCACATCAATACTGAACCCCCAATACCGTGTGCTTTAAGTTTGTATAACAATCTCTTATGTGGGACCTTGGCGAAAGCCTTCTGAACGTCCAGATACAACACATCCACTGGTTCTCCCCTATCCACTCTACTAGCTACATCCTCGAAAAATTCTACAAGATTCGTCAGACATGATTTACCTTTCGTAAATCCATGCTGCCTTTGTTCAATGATTTCACCACTTTCCAAATGTGCTGCTATCCCATCTTTAATAACTGACTCTAGCAGTTTCCCCACTACCGATGTTAGACTAACTGGTCTGTAATTCCCCGTTTTCTCTCTCCCTCCCTTCTTAAAAAGTGGGGTTACGTTAGCTACCCTCCAATCCTCAGGAACTACTGCAGAATCTAAAGAGTTTTGAAAAATTATCACTAATGCATCCACTATTTCTGGAGCTGCTTCCTTAAGTACTCTGGGGTGCAGCCTATCTGGCCCTGGGGGTTTACCGGCCTTTAATCCATTCAATTTACCCAACACCACTTCCCGGCTAACCTGGATTTCACTCAGTTCCTCCATCTCCTTTGACCCGCGGTCCCCTGCTATTTCCAGCAGATTATTTATGTCTTCCTTAGTGAAGACTGAACCAAAGTAGTTATTCAATTGGTCCGCCATATCCTTGTTCTCATTGATCAATTCACCTGTTTCTGACTGCAAGGGACCTACATTTGTTTTAACTAATCTCTTTCTCTTCACATATCTATAAAAACTTTTGCAGTCAGTTTTTATGTTCCCTGCCAGTTTTCTTTCATAATCTATTTTCCCTTTCCTAATTAAGCCCTTTGTCCTCATCTGCTGGTCTCTGAATATATCCCAGTCCTCTCGTATGCTGCTTTTTCTGGCAAATTTGTACGCGTCATCTTTTGCTTTGATACTATCCCTGATTTCCCTTGTTATCCACGGATGCACTACCTTCTCTGATTTATTCTTTTGCCAAACTGGGATGAACAATTTTTGTAGTTCATCCATGCAGTCTTTAAATGCCTCCCATTGCATATCCACTGTCAACCCTTTTAGAATTAATTGCCAGTCAATCTTGGCCAATTGACGTCTCATACCCTCAAAGTTACCTTTCTTTAAGTTCAGAACCATTGTTTCTGAATTAATAATGTCACTCTCCATCCTAATGAAGAACTCAACCATATTATGGTCACTCTTGCCCAAGAGGGCACGCACAACAAGACTGCTAACTAACCCTTCCTCATTACTCAATACCCAGTCTAGAATAGCCTGCTCTCTCGTTGGTTCCTCTACATGTTGGTTTAGAAAACTATCCCGCATACATTCCAAGAAATCCTCTTCCTCAGCACCCCTGCCAATTTGATTCTCACAATCTATATGTAGATTGACGACACCCATTATAACTGTTTTACCTTTGTTGCACGTATTTCTAATTTCCTGTTTGATGCCATCCCCAACTTCACTACTACTGTTCGGTAGCCTGTACACAACACCCACCAGCGTTTTCTGCCCCTTAGTGTTTCGCAGCTCTACCCATACAGATTCCACATCCTCCAAGCTAATGTCCTTCCTTTCCATTGCGTTAATCTCCTCTCTAACCAGCAACGCTACCCCACCTCATTTTCCTTTCTCTCTATCCCTCCTGAATATTGAATATCCCTGGATGTTCAGCTCCCAGCCTTGGTCACCCTGGAGCCGTGTCTCCGTAATCCCAACTATATCATAATCATTAATAGCTATCTGCACATTCAACTCATCCACCGTATTACGAATGCTCCTTGCATTGAGACACAAAGCCTTCAGGTTTGTTTTTGCAACGCTCTTACTCCTTTTACAATTATGTTGAAAAGTGGCTCTTTTTGATTTTTTCCCCTGGATTTGTCTGCCTGACACTTTTACTTTTCACCTTGCTAGCTATTGCTTTCACCCCCATTTTACACCCATCTGTCTCTCTGCTCACCCATTTAAGAACCCCACCACCTCTTATTCTCTGTTTATTTTTGTTTTCTTCTTTCCCCCCTACATGTTGTGTCTGAGTGCTTTCCTTCTCTGCCTCCTGCCTCACACACTTTCTACTAGCTTTCTATATTTGAGTCCCTCCCCCCAACCGTTCTAGTTCAAACCGTTCTCATCCTTCTAAACTCCAGAGTGTACAAGCTCAGCCGCTCCATTCTCTCAGCATATGACAGTCCCTTCATCCCAGGAGTTAACCTTGTAAACCTACGCTGCACACCCTCAATTTCTTGAGCTGGAGGGCGGTGAATCTGTGGGATTCATTGCCGCAGACGGCTGTCATTAGGTATTTTTAAGGCAGAGATTGACAGATTCATCATTCGTACGGGTGTCAGAGGCAGGAGAGTGGAAGAGATAGATCAGCCATGATTGAGTAAGAAAATATCATGGAAACAGAAAATAGGTGCAGGAGGAGGCCATTCGGCCCTTCGAGCATTTCATTGTGATCATGGCTGATCATCCCATATGAATAACCCGTGCCTGCCTTCACCCCATATCTCTTGACTCCACTAGCCCCTAGAGCTCTATCTAACTCTCTCTTAAATCCATCCAGTGACTTGGCCTCCACTGCCCTCTGTGGCAGGGAATTCCACAAATTTGCAACTCTCCGCGTGAAAACGTTTTTTCTCACCTCAGTTTTAAATGACCTCCCCCTTATTCTAAGACTATGGTCCCTGGTTCTGGACTCGCCCAACATAGGGCATATTTTTCCTGCATCTAGTTTGTCCAGTCCTTTTATAATTGTGTATGTTTCTATAAGAGCCCCCTCATCCTTCTAAACTCCAGTGAATACAAACCTAGTCTTTTCAATCTTTCCTCATATGACAGTCCCGCCATCCCAGGGATCAATCTCGTGAACCTACGATGCACTGCCTCAATCACAAGGTCGTCCTTCCTCAAATTAGGAGAACAAAACTGTACACAATACTCCAGATGTGGTCTCACCAGAGCGCTATAGGGAGGTTTCACGGCAGTCGAGTCACGACCCATGACCCGTACTGTTGCTACGCTACTCCAAGTGGAGTACACGTGGTAGGCACTTACCATTGTTTCCAGCGTAGCGGGCCCATTAAAACTCGCCGAAATTGGCAATTTTTGCGCTGTAAATAATTATGGAAATCGGGATAAGCGTGTGAGACATTTAGCCTACTTAAGAATTCCAAAAGCGAGGAGAAATGACGGCAGATAGAAGCGAAAGCTGAAGGGACAACAACAGCCAGAGTGCTTGGCGAACATTGGCCGTTTGCTCACTGCATTTCATCAACTGAGGTGTTTTTTCTTGATTCCTTTGGCATCTAAAAATTTTCAGAAGTGATAAATCTGGCTGTAATTTTTTTTAATCGCCCATAGTTCCCGTGGGTTTTTACATACAAAATGAAAACGCATCTGAAGAAAACTTTACGGCCAGATTTATCACTTCTGAGATTTTTTAGATATGAGTAATGGGGTAAGGCTTCCAAGGCTGCCTGCTATCATTTGGATTGAGCCCGAGGGACCGAGAAGGATGACCTCAGAGTTACTCTCGTTTAGTTGGAGGAAGTTCTGGGCCATCCAGCACTTTATATCCTCGAGGCAGCGGATGAGGTTAAACAGATTTGATCAGTTTTTAGGCTTCAGGGGGAGATAGAGTTGTGTATCTTCTGCGTAGCAATGGAAGGAAATGCCGTGCCTTTGAATGACTTTGCCTAAGGGGAGCATATACAGGGAGAAGAGAATGGGGCCAAGGATGGAACCTTGTGGAACCCCACAGCAGAGGCTAGCTGGGGAGATGAAAGAGTTGCCTATGTCAGTAGAGAAACTCCTACCTTTGATGTAGGAGATGAACCAGCGTAGGGCAGTGCCATCAATACCAACCCCGTACCGGAGACGGCCAATTAGGATGGTGTGGTCAACAGTATCAAATGCTGCGCTGAGGTCAAGAAGGAGCAGAATTGCACAGTCGCCGGAGTCAACGGTGAGCAGTAGGTCATTATGTACCTTCAACAAGGCAGACTCTGTGCTGTGGTGGGCCCTGAAACCTGATTGGAAAGTTTCCAAGATAGTATTTTGGTGAAGATAGGGCATAAGTTCACTTAAAATTATATTTTCAAGGGCTTTTTCAGGAGGGGCTGGACCACCGCATGCTTGAAGCAGGTTGGAACAGTGCCAGTGGCCAGAGAGCTGTTGAAGATGGCGAGGATGCTGGGACCGGCTATTGTAATGACATCCTTCAGAAGGGCAGAGGGGGCAGTGTCGAGGGGGCAGGTAATGGGTTTCATGGTGGTGACCAGTTTTACAAGGGAGGGTAGAGTAACGGGTTGGAAACTGTCTAATTTTGAAGAACAGACCAATGAGACAGCCAGGTTATGGATGGGAGGGGAAATATTTGTTCTGATGTTCTTTACTTTGCTGGTGAAAAATGTGGTAAATTCCTCGCACTTAGCAGGAGACCCAGTTAAGCTGGTGTTGGGGGAAGGACATATGATGGAGGTGATGGGACTAGAAAGGACATTGGAGTTATGAGCATTTTGGGAAATAAGGGTGGAAAAGTATTTTGTTCTTGCAGATGTTACTGCTTTTTGGTATTTGTGAAGAATGCTTTTCAGGAGTTCAAAGGAAATTTGAAACTTATCAGATTTCCGTTCTGATTTTCTGCATTCCCTTCTTAGGGCTCTGGTGGTGTCATTGAGCCAGGGCCAGCCTTTAGGCTGTGGCTTTTTCATTTTAAGAGGAGCAACAGAATCTAGAATGGAAGAGCAAGTGGTGTTGAATAAAGAAATTAGGTCATTGGTACTGAGATGGAGGGGAGACGCCCAGTAGGGTTTTAAAGCTGAGCCCCTTTAAGAAGGACCCCCTAGAAGAAAGGTTGCCCCTTTTAAGAACTGGACAGATTTAAGAAGGACTGGGTTGAAAGGGAAGAGGTGGGGTCCACCAACAATATGGACAGTAAGTCTGATGACAAATTTTCTACAACTGAAGAAGTGTCTTGACCTGAAACCTCACCCATTCCTTCTCTCCAGAGATGCTGCCTGTCCCACTGAGGTACTCCAGCGCTTTGTGCCTATATTAAATATTTCACAAACTGATTAAAGAACTTGATATCAAATCGTATTACGCTTGTTTGCATAGAGGGACAAATATTTTAGTTTAGTTTATAGATACCGCGCGGATACAGGCCCTTCTGTCCCCCGAGTCCGCGGCGACCAGCCACCCTCGCATGCTAACACTATCCTACACCCGCTAGGCACAATTTACAATTTTACCAAAGCCGATTAACCTACAAACCTGTGGGAGGGCTCGAAGGAATCTACGGTGTAACTTTTTTCACACACAAAATGTATGTGTGTGGAACAAGCTGATGGAAACATAGAGCATAGGTGCAGGAGGAGGCCATTCGGCCCTTCGAGCCAGCACCACCATTCATTGTGATCATGGCTGATCGTCCCCAATCAATAACCCGTGCCTGCCCATATCCCTTGATTCCACTAGCCCCTGGAGCTCTATTTAACTCAAATGGTGTGTGTGTGTGTCATGAAAATAAATGATGTAATGTTAATATGCCAAATGGACCATAGGAATAATAACAATGCAGTCCATTTTTTTAAACTTGAGGGCATGCCTTGCAAATTGTAGCAATTGTTATAAAATGTCACACATTGAATTATTAGGTAGCCAAAGTATACTTAGTTCTTTCTAAAAAAGTTTCACAATCTAAAATTGTGAATATTGTTAAACGATCAGTGGAATGGGAGGCTGATTTATGAATGCAGATGGAGGAGGTAGTTGAAGCAGGTTCTATCGCAATATTTAAGAAGCATTTAGACAGGTACGTGGATAGGGTAGGATTAGAGGGATATAGGTCAAAAGCAGGCAGATGGGGATAACGGTGTGGGCAAGTTCAGCGGAAGGGCCCGTTTCCATGCTGTATGCCTCCAGGACTATGGACAATTTACAATTTTACCAAAGCCAATTAACCTACAAACATTAGCTGGGAGGAAACGGAGCAGCCACTGAAAGCCTACGCAGTCACAGAGAGAACGTACAAACCTCGTGCAGGCAGAACCGGCAATAAGGATTGAACCCGGGTCTCTGGCTCCGTAAAGCAGCATCTCTGGCGCGGCGACACTGTGCCGCTCAACCTGTACCCTGAATCTGGCATTAACTGGGGCGCACCTCAGATGGGTCAGACCTAAGATAAAACATCTCGTAGATCCGTGCTGAGTTTCTCGAGCAAGTCGGTTTATTGAAGGGATTAAGAGTACACACCACTAAACAGTCTGTGAGGACTCGTCGTGTTTCAAAGAATCGCAGAAAAAAGAGTCAAAGAGTCCCCTCTGCCCAGCTTTCCCTCGCCGGTCAACATGTCCCATCCACACAAGTCTCATCGACCTGCATTTGGCCCAAATCCCTCTTAAACGTTGTGATAGTCCCCGTCTCAACTAACTCATCTGGCAACTTGTTCCGTACACCCACTACCCTTTGCGTGAATAAGTTACCCCTCAGTTTTCTACCACAACGGCCACACCCACCCCCCCTCTTTAAAACTATGACCTCAATTCTCTATGACCTCTGGAGTAACTCAGCGGGACAGGCAGCATCTCTGGAGAGAAGGACTGGGTGACATTTCGGATCGAGACTGAGGATCTCGACCAGAAACGTTACCCATTCCTTCAAGCATTTTTTGTCTCTACCTAAACAGCGCCTATCCACATCGCAGTGAGCCAGCAGGCTGGAGGAGCGGGCAAAGACCTTGCCACAGAGCGGGCAGGTGAAGGGGCGCTGGCCGATGTGGACTCGCTGGTGCTCCAGCAGGTGGTCCAGGTGGTTGAAGCCCTTTTCACAGTACGGGCAGGGGAAGGGACGCTCACCGCTGAAGTACGAAGGGAAGCTGACCAGGAATATAAAGAAGGGCAGTAAAAGCTTATTTCGATATGTTATGGGAAAAATAGCAAAGTCAAATGTGGGTCCCTTGAAGGCAGGTGAGTAAAAACCGCACCCACACCGGCGAGCGTCCTTACACCTGCACCCAATGCGGCAAGGGCTTCAAACACTCAGGCAACCTGCTGCAGCACCAGCGCACCCACACCAGCGAACGCCCCTACACCTGTGCGCAGTGCGGCAAGGGCTTCGCCCAATCCAGCAGCCTGCTGATGCACCAGCGCACCCACACAGGCGAGTGTTCCTACACTTGTGCCCAGTGTGGCAAGTGCTTCACCCACACCGGCAACCTGCTGCAGCACCGGTGCTGTACCCATACCGGTGAGCGCCCTTACACTTGCGCCCAGTGTGGCAAGGGCTTCTCCCAATCCAGCAACCTGCTTGCGCACCAGCGCACCCACACCGGCGAGCGCCCCTACACCTGTGCCCAGTGCGGCAAGGGCTTCACCCACTCCAGAAACCTGCTGGAGCACCAGCGCACCCACACCAGCGAGCGGTTCTACACCTGCGTCCAGTGTGGCAAGGGCTTCACCAACTCCACCCGACTGCTGTTCCACCAGCGGGTGCACGACGGTGACAGTCCCGTCCCCAGCCCGGTGTGTGGAGAGCACACCAGTGGCCAGCCTTCTACGACTGCCCGTACTGTGGTGAGTCGTTTGACAGCTTGCGTGGGTTGCAGCAGCACCAGCGGTCCCACGCCGGCGAGCAGCTGCTCCCTCTGTGACGAGAGCACGGGGGCTGCGGGAGCACCAGCGGATACACACCAGAGAGAGACCCTCGTGTGCGCTGAGTGTGGCAAGGGTTTCACCCGCATGTCCAGCCGTGAGCGTCCCTTCCCCTGCCCGTCCTGTGGTAAGGGCTTCACCCGCCTTGACCACCTGCTGGAGCACTGGCGAGTCCACACCGGCCAGCGGCCCTTCACCTGCCCGCTCTGTGGCAAGGCCTTTCCCCGCTCCTCCAGCCTGCTGGCACACCGCCACGTGGATATACGCAGTTTAGGTAAACACAAAATGCTGGAAGGAATGGATAACGTTTCTGGTCGAGACCCTCCTCAGTCTCGACTCAAAATGTCACTGAGTCCTTCTGTCCAGGGATGCTGCCTGGCCCGCTGAGTTATTCCAGCATTTTGTGTCCTTTTTTTGTAAACCAGCATCTGCAGTTCCTTGTTTTTAAACCATTCTGGTTAACTGAATGCAATACTCCAAATGCTACCTGAACAATGTCCCTTAAAGCTGCACATATACATTCCTCTCTCCTTATATGACATTCACTTATCTCCTTATTTTCCGTCGCCTGCCACTTCACTCATCTGCCGATCACCCTCTCATCTGTCAACATAGTGTCAGTCTGAAGAAGGGTCCTGACCCGAAATGTCACCTATCCATGTTCTCCACAGATGCTGCCTGACCCGCCGAGTTACTGCAGCACTCTGAAACGTCATCTATCTGTTCCTTGCAGCCCAATGACATGAACACAGAATTCTCCAATTTGAGGAGCCTCTCCCTTCATCCAAATGAAATCCTGGAGTCTGTCCCGACCTCAACTCTTTTTTCCAGCTCCCCCCACCCCTCCACGGCTCCATCCCCCCCCCCCCCCCCCCCCCGAGTCCTTAGAAAGGTCCAGACCCGACACGTCGCCTGACCATTCCTCTCCAAAGTGCCGGTAGAACTCAGCAGGTCAGTCATCCGTGGTGGGAAACGGATGGAGGAGTGTTCCTAATATAAGCCCTCCTTGGCCCTGTCAAGAAGCAGACAAGCAACAGTACCAGCATCTTCTCATTCATACTGTACCCAAGTGAAAATGCAAAAGTGAGCCAAGCTGCACACAGCCGACTGCTCACAGTACCAGCTGGCTGCCACTGGCCCATAAACCTAAAGGCATTTTAAAGTGTTTTTTTTTTTAAGAAAGTCTTGACACATATGTGCCTTGCCTAATAAATAAAGCAAGTTTTTCCTGACCTGACTGTGTTCATTGGAATTCATGTGTTATCAATAATGAAAGAAAGTGCCAACCTTCTCAGGAAATGATGATGATGGCGGGACTGACATATGTTGAAAGAATGGGTCGAATGGGTTTGTATTCACTGGAATTCAGAAGGATGAGCGGGTATCTTATAGAATCGTATAAAATTAGTGAGGGATTGGACAGGGTAGATGCAGGAAACATGTTCCCCATGTTGGGGGAGTCCAGAACTGTTAAGGTACATTTCTTAAAACAGACAACTCACAATAAGTTAGATCAACCAACACAAGCTTTACTGATCATTTAGCCAGCGAGAGTGCCAGGGGATACAAAGTCAAGTATGCAACACACACTTAACCCTCCTGGGCCATCACTCTAATGAACAAAGACATACAGCATCTTTTTATAGTATTTTGGAAACGTAGTCACATGTTTATACAGAGTTGGAGCAATGACGTCTAACACATCAATCACAGAGTATACCCATTCAAAGCATTCTTGTCACTAACACAATACTTCTCATGCTATGGTTATATCGGTCACAAACTTTAGTTACAAACCACCAAACAACAGGAACTTAGTCAAAGGTCTATCATCTGCAGTACCTTCTTAATAAAATGTTAGGATCTTTATCAATTACCCACAGAGGTTTCTGTTTACAGAGACCCAACTCCAAAGGAAACACATCTCAAGTCTTCTGTTTGCAGAATCATGCACCTTTTCAGAAACACATCCTCTCCCATCATTGTCAATATCTTTTGCTTGGGCACAACAGGAAGCAGCTTGAATGCTGGCCTCCAATTTCCTTATCACCCAGCTCATCTACAGCACAGAATTACAAAGCTTCAGAAACCAAAACCCAAATGTCAAATTAATCTTTACTTAATAAAATACCTTACGTTATAATTTGTATTATGTAACTAGGATATTATCAGACCCAGGGGGCACAGTTTAAGAATAAGGGGTAGGTCATTTCGGACTGAGATGAGGAAAAACTTTTTCAACCAGAGAGTTGTGAATCTGGAATTCCCTGCCACAGAAGGCAGTGGAGGCCAATTCACTGGATGTTTTCAAAAGAGTTAGTTCAGTTCACATTTACATTCACATGCACCACCTAAGGTACAGTGATATTTCAGTTCCCATACAGCCATACTAAGTAAAAAGCAACAAGACACACAGCCACATAAAATAAAATTTAACATAAACATCCACCACAGCGGAATCCACATTCCTCGCTGTGATGGAAGGTAATAAAGTTCAATCACCTTCCTCGTTTGTTCACCCGTGGTCGGGGCTGTTGAACCCTCCGTAGTCGCCGCTGCCGACGGTCCGATGTCCGATGGCATCGCATCGGGATGACGGAAACTCCGGCATCGGGAAGGATTGGAACACTCCACAGCATGGAGTTCCTGAGTCGGCCTCTTCTTACGTGTTAAAGTCCACAGGCCCCGAGGTTGGAGCTCCTCACGCGCGTTCCTCGGCAAATGAGAAAAATAGTAAGATTAAACGAGAACTTACCAGTTCGAAGTTTGATCTGTATTTTATGAGGAGTTACGATGATGGATTACGTGAAGAACCCTTCCAGCACGCATGCGCGCCATACTTCAAAGCAGCGGTGTGGAATCACAGAAGACACAATAATTGAAATAAACATAGTAAAGAAAAGGAGAACTTAAATACCAGCTGATCTCTATAATTGAGGGTGGAAGCGGAGGGCACGTAATCGCTCATCGTAACTCCTCATAAAATACAGATCAAACTTCGAACTGGTAAGTTCTCGATTAATCTTACTATTTTACTTCGGAGTCACGTGAGTGACTACGTGAAGATTTTAAAGCTCTGTGATTTCAAACCGTGTAACAGTTCATACTTCACTCATTCGAGGGAGGAAGTATGTTATCGTAATCAACCATGAATCTGTTTGTAAAACAAATAATGGTGTTATTAACAATAACAAGACCAAAATGCTCCCCCGAGCTTAAATTATATATTTGCAGATTCTAATACTTTTTCTGCAAACGATACAGGTTCTGCCAGTGGCTTGTTATAACGTTTGTAATGTATACTCCCTAGACCACCCCGCTGTAGCCAGTTTGTGGTCCATAGTCACGTCCACCCTCTTAGTCACCGATGTGGATGCTGCCCTGGTGGAGTAAGATTTATACACGTTAGTATTTACTCCCGCAACTCCCAGTACCTGCTTGAGCCACTTGAGATAGTTTGGCTCGTCACCCGACCATGAAGTTTCTTGTGGCTGACCCATAAGACTTTTTTTCTCTCCCTCGGGGATTTATTATTGTGTCGATGTAATTCAATAAGTGGGGGATTCGAGTTGAATATGCCTCTCCTGAATTTGATCACCTGTGGGTGGTGCCCTATGGCCTGTTGTCCTGGTGCCTGAGTTAAGTAGGCTGACAGAGCACGTCTGGCTGTATTAATGGCTGAGTAGCTGAGTCCTTCGTTGTGGTGAAGACCTGCCAGGAACTCCAGTACAGGTTTTGTTGTAGTTGAATATGTAGTTCTTGTATTTGAACAGTATCTTTCCACTCTTGATGTTTGCCAAGTATGTTCCCTCGTGGATATGCGATGGGATGCTGTCATCGTGTCGATAGCGCTGTCTGACAAATCCAGGCCCAGCAGTGGTCTTCCCAATTCTGCAACCCAGGCCCAGCAGTGGTCTTTTCAAATCTGCAACCCAGTAGTTTAGTTTATCGTGGCATGGGTGGCATGGGTGGCTTATGCCTGATACTGGGTGAGTTGATACGTCTGGGCTACTGGGAAAATCATTAGGGTTTTAATGACCATGTCGAGGACCACTGAGAACCATGGTTAAGTCGGGTACTATCAAAATACCTGAAGCAGAGTCCATCTGTATATTGCGTAGTACCCGACTGATGAGGCCGTAGTACCTGACTGATGAGGTAGAAAAGGGGAGAAACATAGAGATTAGATCCCCCCCCCCTGTTCAGTGGGAATGTATCCATTGCCGCTGCCTCAAAGTCTGGTTTCATGCAAAATACATCGGTACGTGGTGATTCAATTGGAATACAAGGAAATCGATATCTGGTGTTCCATATTGCTTTGTAATTTCAGCAATACTTTGGTTTAATGTCTGTTTACAGTATTTAGCTCACCTGGTAGGTAAGTTGCTGATGGTCAAATATGTTTGATGACATACGGTTACCAATTTTTTCCGGTAGGCGGCGCGACTCTCGTCAGCAGCGGCCTCTGCAGCCCGTCCGCGTTTTTATTATTTTTTTGTCTATGTTTATATGTAGTTTTTGTTATTTTTTGTCAGGTGTGTGAGTTTGGGAGGAAGTGGGTAAATTTTATAGCTGTCCCCGCACTGGAGACCCGACCTTTTCTGCAATGAGGAGCGGCCTCCAACAGAAGAAGCCGGGGACTCTGGTGCCGACTCACCTCACCGTCGCGGAGCTGGCCGAGTCCGGAGCGGGTGGAGCGGCGGTGGAGCGCTGCTGCTGCTGCTGCTGCTGCTGCTGCTGCTGCTGCTGCTGCTGATTCGGAGGCTGCAACTGCGGGTCTGCAGACGGCGGCACCGGGAGCCCGCGGGTCCCTGGAGGGAGACCGCTTTTCAGGGCTCCTGCAACGGCGACTTCTCCCGCCCGAGTTGCGGGGTCGAAGAGCTCCTGGAGCGGGGCCTAACATCATCGCCCCGCGCGGCTTGGAATGGCCGCGGGACTCTGCGAGCGCACGCCGGGGGCTCTAACACCAAGACCCGGTGTGCGACCTCGCACCACCCGGCGTGGCTTTAATGGCCGCGGGACAATCGCCATCGCCAGCCAGGGGCTTTGACTTTGACTCTGTCATCGGGGGGGGGGGGGGGGGGGGGGGGGGGGGAGAGTGCAGTGGAGAGATGTTTTTTTTGGCCTTCCATCACAGCAATGTGATGGATGTTTATGTAAAATGTAAATTATGTTGTGTCTGGGGTCTATTTGTTTGTAATGTATGGCTGCAGAAACGGCATTTCGTTTGGACCTCAAGGGGTCCAAATGACAATTAAATTGACTATTGACTATTGACTATTGACAATTGTTAAATAAATTGTCACATGATATCGATTTTATTCCGCCCAAGTGGTTTGGCATATGCCACCACTGTGATGTTGTTAATTTATAAACGAACATGCAAAATGGTGCACTACTGAGCAATATGCTTTTACCCATAGAACGTACTCAATATTTCCAACTAGGTTTTATGCCCAGTGTCTGTAGTGATAACGACTCACTCTCCTTTTGGCAATGTTATAGATAAGTGGATAGAATTAATTGAATACCAGATAGTCCATAGTTGTGGATGGTGTCAAGGTAGATTTATCTGGATTGTATGACAGAGCCCAGGCTAAATAAGTTTTAGTAGCTAATGCTGCTGATTTAGCTATGCCATGGTTTTGTCTGTCGTTAATATCATAGAGACATGCCATGACGATATGTTCCTTAATAGTGTCAGGGCTGGTTTGAATATTTTGGAAAACAGTTTTGGCTCATATTTAGCCATTGTCAATAATTTATACTGCCATAGTTACCCCATCCAGGTAACTTGTGGTATCTCCGAAGATCTTTTATGAATGGGTACTGAATAGTATGCACCTTTTAAGTCGATGTCTACCATAAAGTGTCCTAGGAAATCCGCGGTAAGCAGTTACAAGTTTCCATAAGTGTGTATACCTGATGAAAATATTCAAGTGGTTAAAGAAATGATGGTGCGATCTTTGGGTTTTTTTGGTACCAAAGGTTCATATTAGACTTCTTTATGACCCCTTTGTATATCTTCTCCTGTTAGCTAGTCCGTCATGTTGTTTTTTAGTGGAAGGGTAAAACCCTTTGGGGTGCATGCTGAACTGGTGGCAAGTTTCTTAATTCAATTTTTATCCTTGAATACTTTTGGTATATAACTACCAAGTGTGATAGTTCTTCATGCTTCCAAACCCAGGTGTGCCCCCCCCCCCTCCTATTAGTATTAACCCTTCACCTTTTATGTGATGGTAGGAACCATAGTCATCTGCCTTCACTGTTGTTTAGCTGTGTGTTCATTTCTTCGGTTTCTTTTTCCTTGTCTGTCGGGATGGTGTTGTTGGGGGGTGGCGCATTTTCCATGGGGCCCGCTCTGGACCCTGGCCTGAAAAGGCTTACGGGGGCTGGCATGCGGACCCTGAGCTTTCACCAGTACCATTAAGTAGATGCCTACTGGTGGACGCATGGAGGTACTGCTGTCTGGTTTTGTGTGGTTTGATCATTCCAGGCCCTGCCCTCATGATGCCAAATATCTTGGACATTTCGTCCAGTTTTTAGGCTTGGTTTGGTAACTTTGCCAGATAGCAGGATCTGTGGTTGAGAGGTCGGCGTTCTCACAGTCCTGTGAATTTTTAGGTTGAGGGCAGGTTTTATGACTTCCTTCCGGAGTTTGCGAATCACATACTGTGTCGAACAGTAGGGTCAGGTGTTTTACCATACTACCCTGCCCCTCTGGAATGAGCATGCGAAAATGATAGCCGACGTCAGGGGTGTCAAATGCAATTTAAGATATTTGGGGTTTTTAAATGCCCTGCTCACTGTACCCCCAATAATGGTAAGCACTTTCAGTAAATGCAATTTTGGGGAGGCGTGATAAAATCCAACGCTTCATGACTACCTGTCTTGGAGAGGTTTTTTTTTTGGGGGGGGGGAGGTTTCGAGAGACAGGTAGTACGCTGGCCGTCAGTTTAGACTGAAAAGGCCATCTCGCTCGTGGTGTAGCCACGTAGCAGTATCTCACACCCAGCAGCTCTTCCTGATCCTGTACCTCGAGCATACTCCCGATGTTGTTCAGCCAGTGACCCCTCTTCTTGACCAGCCCAGCCCTGGTCACCATCGATCCCTCGATAAGGGAGATGGCCAGTGCTGTTAGTGCACTCGAGCGGGAGTGTTATGCTCCCTTGGCGAGCTTGCCCCAGCTCCCGAGGCAAGTCTCGCTGGAGTTTTTACTCCATGACCTTTCTCTAGGCTTGGAAAACAGACACTTATTCGCTCTCGGGCGGTAGTTTGAAGTGCCGGTTCCATCTTCGGTGTCTGTCTCCAGCCCGAGGTTTGGTTGCCGACTTTGCTCTAGAGGCTGCCTGCCATTTTCGGGCGGCATTTCTGCGGTTCTCGGGCGGCGAGTTTCCTTGTCGGGAGTTGCAGGGATTACCGGCCGGTTTTTGAATTTCCCTCCAGTCCACTGCTGTTGGTCAGGCAGCTGTTAGCGGACTGGGCATCGGCTCAGTACCCCGACTGTGGACCGCAGCGTGTGCAGTCCAGGTGCCGCCTCTCCGCTCCTTCCCTGGAGTCGAACGGGGGCGGTTTCCCTCTGTGCTGCTTGGCTCTTTCCAGTTTCCACTGGAGCACAAAGAGGAGCAAAGTTGTAAATTCGAACCTGTGGGTAAGTACTTACCTAACGGTCCATTCTTTCAGGCTTGTAGCGGGAGCGCCCGTACTCCCGTTCCTCGCTGTTGCATCTGCGTGAACGATCATGGCGCGCATGCGTGCTGGACAGCTTCTTCACGTAGTCACTCACGTGACTCCGAAGTCAAATCGCAACTCCGTCGAGGTAAGTGACTAAAAAAAAGTTTCGCCCAATTCCCCCACTCCCCTCCATGTAAAACCATATAACCATATAACCATATAACAATTACAGCACGGAAACAGGCCATCTCGACTCTTCTAGTCCGTGCCGAACACGTATTCTCCCCTAGTCCCATATACCTGCGCTCAGACCATAACCCTCCATTCCTTTCCCGTCCATATAACTATCCAACAAACCTGGAAACAATAAAACATACTTTGAAAACATATTTAAAATATGGGAAGCGGTGACCGGATTAATCCTGACGCCTTTCGCCAGTGAGAAGAAGACAGAGGATTGACGAAGAGATGGCCCACGAGGGAGGGGGGATGTCCGTTTAATTTGGATAATTCAATGTTCATGTCATTGGGCTGTAAGCTATGAGGTGCTGTCCCTCAAGTTCACGTGTCACATCACTCTGGTAATGGAGGAGGCCCAGGACAGAACGATCAGTGTGGGAATGGGAAGGGAAGTTAAAATGGTTGGCAACCGGGAGATCCAGCAGGCCTTGGCAGACCGAGCGCAAGTGTAGGGTGAAATGCACGCCTAGTCTAGATACAAGGAACAGCAGATGCTGGTTTACAAAAAGAGACACAATCTCCTGAAGTAACTTGCACCTCTGGAGAGCATGGACAGGCAACATTCTAGGTCAGGACCCTTCTTCAGACTGCTTGGTGTGGGGGGTGGAGAAAGTTGTAAAGGAGAGGTGGGAGTGCTCGCCTTAGATTGCCTTCCCTCTACAGATGCGGCCTGACCCATGAGTTCCTCCACCTCTTTAGAGGGAATGGACAGACGACGTTTTGTGTCAGGACCCTTTTTCAGACTGAGTGTAGAGAGCAAAGATTATAGATGTAACAATAGGATTGTTTATTTAAGTACTGTTGTTCGGGGGATTGTTTTACTGTTGTACGGCGGACTGTTTTAGAGGTGACACCGGGCTCGTGGCCCAGTTGCAGATAAAGTTACAGAGGCAGAGAGATGAACTGCACAAAGACAATAAAGTTCAAGTAAGCAAAACTGCTTTAATCGTCCATTATGTATCGTCCAGATAGAGACAGAACATAATGAAACAACACCCTCGCCCAGGCGACCCAGCCGCCGATGATTAGGCCCCGACTTGCGTCCTGTGAGAGGGATTTACAAAGTCGGGTCAGGTTTACTGAAATGGCCGACGAAAAGGCTGTTGTTCCGCTCCGTTGCATACTACAAGTCAGCCCATTGGTTTCAGCAGGAGTGCACTATCTTGCTTGCTATAAGATCTTTGCCGGAGACCTCAGCCGCTGAGTTCCTCCAGCATTTTTGTCTACCTTCCATTTTTACAGCATCTTCAGTTCTTTCTTAAACATTCTTCAGACTGAGAGTCACAGGAGAGGGAGACAGAGATAAAGAAGTGTAAGGTGTTACTCCAGCACTCTGTATTATCTGAATGGTGTCAGGTTAGGAAAATGGGAAGTACAATTAGTCCTGGGTGTCCTTGTACATCAGTCACTGAAAGTAAGCATGCAGGTACAGCAGGCAGTGAAGAAAGTGAATGGCATGTTACACAAAAAGCTGGAGAAACTCAGCGGGTACAGCAGCATCTATGGAGCGAAGGAAATAGGCAACGTTTCGGGCCGAAACCCTTCTTCAGACTGATCGGGGGCGGGGGTGGGTGGGGACAAGAAAGGGAAAAGGAGGAGTAGCCCGAAGGCTGGGGGATGGGAGGAGACAGCAGGGGGGCTGAGGAAGGGGAGGAGACAGCAAGGACTAACAAAATTGGGAGAATTCGATGTTCATGCCCCCGGGGTGCAGACTCCCCAAACGGAATATGAGGTGCTGTTCCTCCAATTTCCAGTGCTGCTCGCTGTGGCCATGGAGGAGACCCAGGACAGAGAGGTCGGAGACGCAGTGGGAGGGGGAGTTGAAGTGCTGGGCCACCGGGAGGTCAGCTTGGTTATTGCGGACCGAGCAGAGGTGTTCGGCGAAACGATCGCCCAACCTCCGCTTGGTCTCACCGATATAGATCTGCTGACATCTAGAGCAGCGGACGCAGTAGATGAGGTTGGAAGAGATGCAGGTAAACCTCTGTCGCACCAGGGGATGGGAGGAGGTGCGACAGAGGTTTACCTGCATCTCTTCCAACCTCATCTACTGCGTCCGCTGCTCTAGATGTCAGCAGATCTATATCGGTGAGACCAAGCGGAGGTTGGGCGATCGTTTCGCCGAACACCTCCGCTCGGTCCGCCCAGCACTTCAACTCCCCCTCCCACTGCATCTCCGACCTCTCTGTCCTGGGTCTCCTCCATGGCCACAGCGAGCAGCACCGGAAATTGGAGGTACAGCACCTCATATTCCGTTTGGGGAGTCTGCACCCCGGGGGCATGAACATCGAATTCTCCCAATTTTGTTAGTCCTTGCTGTCTCCTCCCCTTCCTCAGCCCCCCTGCTGTCTCCTCCCATCCCCCAGCCTTCGGGCTACTCCTCCTTTTCCCTTTCTTGTCCCCACCCACCCCCGCCCCCGATCAGTCTGAAGAAGGGTTTCGGCCCGAAACGTTGCCTATTTCCTTCGCTCCATAGATGCTGCTGCACCCGCTGAGTTTCTCCAGCTTTTTGTGTAACCTTCGATTCTCCAGCATCTGCAGTTCCCTCTGAAACAAAGTGAATGGCATGTTGGCCTTCATAGCGAGATGAGTTGAGTTTAGGAGCAAGGACGTCCTACTGCAGCTGTAGAGGGTCCTGGTGAGACCACACCAGGGCCCTATGTATTGTGTGCAGTGGTGGCATCCTAATTTGAGAAAGGACATTCTTGCTATTGAGGGAATGCAGCGTAAATTCACCAGGTTAATTCCCGGGTTGGCGGGACTGTCATATGATGAAATAATGGGTCGACTGGGCTTGTATTCACTGGAATTTAGAAGGATTAACGGGAATCTTAAAGAAGTAATATAAAATTATTAAGGGATTGGACAGGGTAGATGCAGGAAACATGTTCCCCATGTTGGAGGAAACCAGAACCAGGGGCCACAGTTTAAAAATAAGGGGGAGGCCATTTAGGACTGAGATGAGGAGAAACTTTTTCAACCAGAGAGTTGTGAATCGGTGGAATTCTGTGCCACAGAAGGCAATGGAGGCCAATTCACTGGATGTTTTCAAAGGAGAGTTAGTTCAAGTTCAAATTTATTGTCGCATGCATCAATTAAGGTACTGTAATATTTGAATTGCAATACAGCCATACTAAGTGAAAAACAAAAATACACACAGCACATAAAATAAAGTTTACCATAAACATCCACCACAGACGAATCCACATTCCTCACTGTGATGGAAGGCAATAAAGTTCAGTCATCTTCCTCTTTTAGGTTAGGTCTTTATTGAATAAGTTAGGTCTTTATTCGCTGGAGCGCAGAAGGTTAAGGGGGGACCTGATAGAGGTCTTTAAAATGATGAGAGGGATAGACAGAGTTGATGTGGACAAGCTTTTCCCTTTGAGAATAGGGAAGATTCAAACAAGAGGACATGACTTCAGAATTAAGGGACAGAAGTTTAGGGGTAATATGAGGGGGAACTTCTTTACTCAGAGAGTGGTAGCGGTGTGGAATGAGCTTCCAGTGGAAGTGGTGGAGGCAGGTTCATTGGTATCATTTAAAAATAAATTGGATAGGCATATGGATGAGAAGGGAATGGAGGGTTATGGTATGAGTGCAGGCAGGTGGGACTAAGGGGAAAAAATTTTGTTCGGCACGGACTTGTAGGGCCAAGATGGCCTGTTTCTGTGCTGTAATTGTTATATGGTTATTATATGGTTTTGTTCACCAGTGATTGAGCTGTTGAACCCTCCACACTTGCCTCTCGTCGGGATGACCAAAACTCCGGCATCGGGAAGGATTGGAACACTCCGCAGCATGGAGCTCCCAAGTCCAGAGGGCCCGCAGTTGGAGCTCCTTCACTGGCGATCCTCAGCAAAGGATTGCAGGCTCGCTCTCTCTCGCTCTCTCTCTCTCTCTCTCTCTCTGCTTCTTCTTCTTCTATGTAGTGTTTTTTGGCGGTTGGCAAACAACTTTTTTGGTGCATTACCGCCACCAACTGGCATGGAGTGTGGATCAAACAACACCATTACATATACTAATAACCTATATCCTTCCGAACAAATTGGTTACCCTAAGAAAAAGCAACAGGATTTGATAGCACTTATATGAACTCCCTTGCAAAATATCTACCAAATCAAATTGTACTTTCTTTTCTGAACTGCTCACTCATCCGTCCTCTCTCCTCCTCATACCTCTCACAATGTACAATGACATGCTCTATTGTCTCTTCTTGCCCACAGTATTCACATCTGCCTGTATTATGCTTGCCTATTATAAAAAGTGTACTGTTCAGACCAGTGTGCCCAAATCTAATTCTTGAAATTACTGAATCCTCTTTTCTGTTTTTTCCTGCACATCTCATTTCTCCCACTTTCCTCTGGACTCTGTAGAACCACCGTCCGTTCCGCTCTTCCTCCCATTGATTTTGCCATCTTTCCTTCAGTCTTTGCTTAATAATGTCTTTGATTTCAGTTTTACCTATGTTAATACTTAAATCAATCTTACTTCTTTTTGTTACCTCTTTTGCTACCTTATCTGCCATTTCGTTTCCTCTAATGCCAATGTGTGCTGGTGCCCATAAAAATATGACTGTAAGCCCCATCATTTGAATTTTCTCTCTCTCTCTCTCTCACCGTCTAGTGAGGGTCGGCTCCATCTTGGCCGTCGCGTAATTTCCGGGCTGAGGCCGCCCCGCAGCCTGCGGGGCAACGGGCCGGGGCAACGACGTCATTTCCGGGCTGATGCCCCTCTCTCCCCCGCGTTGCGCGGTCTCTCTCAAAGATCTTATAGCGATCTTATAGGCTACTCCTGCTAAATGCAATGGACTGACGTGTAGTACGCTATGGAGGGGATCATGGGCATTTTTCCACGCCCATTTTAGCAACCTGAGCCTACCTAACCCGACCCGACTCGCACTGTAATCAATGTTGCGGGGCAACAGTTTGTGTGGGTCAGATTCATAAATCTGTCAGTTCAAACTTCTTGTCAAGAATAAAATTTGATTCTGGTAATTGTCTTTTTTAATGTTTTTTAAATCATTTCTTTTTAAATGGCTCACAAGCAGTGTTTGAGTTGATTTTGTAGTAACTGGAACCGACCCGGCTCGCAGGGTGATTGACAGGGGGGGACATTTTGTGCGTGATTATAGGGTTAGATTCATAATTCTGTTAGTTCATAATTCTGTTGATTCTTGTTAAGGAATAAAATGTTTATAAATACACATACATGAAAATTATATAAATGTATATAACACACACAATTATATTTCTTCTAATCCAATAATGAACTTTATTTCAGACTAGACAAGGGGGACATTAAATAAGAAACATTGTCTTGGGGCACTCTCTCTCCCCGGGCCCCGCACTCTCTCTCTCCCAGCGGACCTCACGTTTGCGTGAGAGTAATCTATCTTGCTCTGCTATAAGATCTTTGGTCTAGTGTGGGTCGGCTCCATCTTGGCCGTGGCGTAATTTCCGGGCTGAGGCCGCCCCGCAGCCTGCGGGGCAACGGGCCGGGACAGCGACGTCATTTCCGGGCTGATGCCCCTCTCTCCCCTGCGTTGTGCGGTCATTCTGTCTGCGGGGCAACGGGCGGCCGGGGCCGTGACGTCATTTCCGGGCTGAGGCAACTGCGCCGCGCGGTCTCTCTCTCTCTCTCCGTCTCCGGGGCAACGGGCAGCGCGCGGGCGGGATGAGATGAGCCGCGAGTGAGTGAGTGAGTGAGTGAGGACCCGGGCCGGGCCGGGCCGGACACGGTGAGAGGCTCCGGTGGATCAGGGCGGGCGGGGCGGGCGCGCTGGCTGGGGATTCGGTGCCGGGGGGGCCAGGCCGCGGCCTCGCACCCGGGAGACAGTGACTGGGCCTGGGGTTGGCGGAGCTCGGGGAGCGCCGGGGGGCCGGGCCTGGGGTTGGCGGAGCTCGGGGAGCCGGGCCTGGGGTTGGGGTTGGCGGAGCGCGGGGAGCCGGGCCTGGGGCCTGGGGTTGGCGGAGCTCGGGGAGCCGGGCCTGGGGTTGGGGTTGGCGGAGCCCGGGGAGCCGGGCCTGGGGTTGGGGTTGGCGGAGCCCGGGGAGCCGGGCCTGGGGTTGGGGTTGGCGGAGCTCGGGGAGCCGGGCCTGGGGTTGGGGTTGGCGGAGCCCGGGGAGCCGGGCCTGGGGTTGGGGTTGGCGGAGCTCGGGGAGCCGGGCCTGGGGTTGGGGTTGGCGGAGGAGCCGGGGAGCCGGGCCTGGGGTTGGCGGAGCTCGGGGAGCCGGGCCTGGGGGTGGGGTTGGCGGAGCGCGGGGAGCCGGGCCTGGGGCCTGGGGTTGGCGGAGCTCGGGGGCCTGGGGTTTCTCTGTCTCTCTCTCTCTCTCTCTCTCTCTCTCTCTCTCTCTCTCTCTCTCTCTCTCTCTCTCTCTCTCTCTCTCTCTCTCTCTCTCTCTCCCCCCTGCCCTCTCTCCAACCTGCGACGTTGGTCAATCTGATTTTGCTGCCAAATGGTAAACAACGACTGCGGGATAATGTACACAGACATCTCTCTTTCTTTCTCTATATCTCGCTCTCTGTGTTTCTCTCTGTGTTTCTCTCTGTGTTTCTCTCTGTGTTTCTCTCTGTGGTTCTCTCCCCCTGTGGTTCTCTCTCCCCCTGTGGTTCTCTCCCCCTGTGGTTCTCTCTCCCTGTGGTTCTCTCTCCCCCTGTGGTTCTCTCTCCCCCTGTGGTTCTTCTCTCTCTCCCTGTGGTTCTCTCTCCCCCTGTGGTTCTCTCTCCCCTGTGGTTCTCTCTCCCTGTGGTTCTCTCCCCATGTGGTTCTCTCTCCCTGTGGTTCTCTCCCCCTGTGGTTCTCTCCCCCTGTGGTTCTCTCTCCCCCTGTGGTTCTCTCTATCCCTGTGTTTCTCTCTCTCCCCGTCTTTCTCTCCCTGTCTCTATCTCTGTCTCTATCTCTGTCTCTATCTCTCTGTCTCTGTCTCTCTCTCTCTCTATTAACGAGTGGCAAGCAGTGACTAGTGGGGTACCGTAAGGCTCGGTGCTGGGACTGCAGCTATTTACAATATACATCAATGAAGGGATTCAAAGTGACATTAGCAAATTTGCAGATGACACAAAGCTGGTGCCTGTGTGAACTGTGAGGAGGATGCTATGAGAATACAGGGTGACATGGACAGGTTGTGGGAGTGGGCAGATGCATGGCAGATGAAGTTTAATGCAGATAAATGTGAGGTTATCCACTTTGGTAGCAAAAAGAGGAAGGCAGATTACTATCTAAATTGCGTCAAGTTGGGAAATGGGGAAGTACAACGGAACCTGGGGGTCCTTGTACATCAGTCTTTGAAAGTAAGCTTGCAGGTACAGCAGGCAGTGAAGAAAGCGAATGGCATATTGGCCTTTACTAGAATGTTGCCTTTACTAGAATGTTGCCTGGGTTTCAACAACTAAGTTACAGAGATAGGTTGAATAAGTTAGGTCTTTATTCTCTGGAGCGCAGAAGGTTAAGGGGGGACTTGATAGAGGTCTTTAAAATGATGAGAGGGATAGACAGAGTTGATGTGGACAAGCTTTTCCCTTTGAGAATAGGGAAGATTCAAACAAGAGGACATGACTTCAGAATTAAGGGACAGAAGTTTAGGGGTAATATGAGGGGGAACTTCTTTACTCAGAGAGTGGTAGCGGTGTGGAATGAGCTTCCAGTGGAAGTGGTGGAGGCAGGTTCATTGGTATCATTTAAAAATAAATTGGATAGGCATGTGGATGAGAAGGGAATGGAGGGTTATGGTATGAGTGCAGGCAGGTGGGACTAAGGGGAAAAAAAGTTGTTCGGCACGGACTTGTAGGGCCGAGATGGCCTGTTTCCGTGCTGTAATGGTTATATGGTTATGGTTTATAACAAAAGGAGTCGAGTATAGAAGCAAAGAGGTCCTTCTGCAGTTGTACAGAGCCCTAGTGAGACCACACCTGGAGTATTGTGTGCAGTTTTGGTCCCCTAATTTGTGGAAGGACATTCTTGCTATTGAGGGACTGCAGTGTAGGTTAATTCCAGGGATGGCGGGACTGTCATATGCTGAGAGAATGGAGCAGCTGGGCTTGTACACGCTGGAGTTTAGAAGGATGAGAGGGAATCTCATTGAAACATATAAGATTGTTAATCATCTCCCCCTATGTATGCCTTCCGCAAAGACCGCTCCCTCTGCAACTCCCTTGTCAATTCTTCCCTTCCCTCCGGTACCACCCCCTCCCCGGGCACTTTCCGTTGCAACCGCAAGAAATGCAACACCTGTCCCTTCACCTCCCCCCTCGACTCCATTCAAGGACCCAAGCAGTCATTCCAGGTGTGACAAAGGTTCACCTCTATCTCCTCCAACCTCATCTACTGCATCCGCTGCTCTAGATGTCAGCTGATTTACATCGGGGAGACTAAGCGGAGGTTGGGCGATCGTTTCGCCGAACACCTCCGCTCAGTCCGCAATAACCTACCTGAACTCCCGGTGGCTCAACACCTCAACTCCCCCTCCCATTCCCAATCCGACCTCTCTGTCCTGGGTCTCCTCCATTGCCAGAGTGAGCAACACCAGAAATTGGAGGAACAGCACCTCATATTCCGCATGGGCAGCTTGCGTCCTGATGGCATGAACGTTGAATTCTCCCAATTTTGCTAGCCCGTGCTGTCTCCTCCCCTTCCTTAACCCTCGAGCTGTCTCCTCCCATTCCCCCGCCCTCGGGTTCCTCCTCCTCCCTTTTTCCTTCCTTCTCCCCCCCACTCCCCATCAGTCTGAAGAAGGGTTTCGGCCCGAAACGTCGCCTATTTCCTTCGCTCCATAGATGCTGCTGCACCCGCTGAGTTTCTCCAGCAATTTTGTGTACCTAAGATTGTTAAGGGTTTGGACACGCCAGAGGCAGGAAATTAGAATAGCTAAAAGAAGACATGAGGTTGCTTTGGCAAGTAAGGTGAAAGTAAATCCAAAGGGTTTCTACAGCTATATTAATAGGAAAAGGATAACAAGGGATAAAATTGGTCCATTGGAGAGACAGAGTGGACAGCTATCTGCAGAGCCAAAAGAGATGGGGGAGATATTGAACAATTTCTTTTCTTCGGTATTCACCAAGGAGAAGGATATTGAATTATGTGAGGTAAGGGAAACTAGTAGAGTAGCTATGGATACTATGAGTTTCAAAGTAAAAGAACTGACACTTTTGAAAAATATAAAAGTGGATAAGTCTCCAGGTCCCTCAGTTGAACAGAGGGATCTGGGAATAACCGTGTATAGTTCCTTGAAGGTGGAATCTCATATAGATAGGGTGGTAAAGAAAGCTTTTGGTATGCTAGAATTTATAAATCAGAGCATTGAGTATAGAAGCTGGGATGTAATGTTAAAATTGTACAAGGCATTGGTGAGACCAAATCTGGAGTATGGTGTACAATTTTGGTCGCCCATTTATAGGAAGGATGTCAACAAAATAGAGAGAGTACAGAGGAGATTTACTAGAATGTTGCCTGGGTTTAAACAACTAAGTTACAGAGAAAGGTTGAATAAGTTAGGTCTTTATTCTCTAGAGCGCAGAAGGTTAAGGGGGGACTTGATAGAGGTCTTTAAAATGATGAGAGGGATAGACAGAGTTGATGTGGATCAGCTTTTCCCTTTGAGAATAGGGAAGATTCAAACAAGAGGACATGACTTCAGAATTAAGGGACAGAAGTTTAGGGGTAACATGAGGGGGAACTTCTTTACTCGGAGAGTGGTAGCGGTGTGGAATGAGCTTCCAGTGGAAGTGGTGGAGGCAGGTTCGTTGGTATCATCAAAAAATAAATTGGATAGGCATATGGATGAGAAGGGAATGGAGGGTTATGGTAGGTGGGACTAAGGGAAAAAAGTTGTTCGGCACAGAGTTGTAGGGCCGAGATGGCCTGTTTCCGTGCTGTAATTGTTATATGGTTAAACATGTTCCCGATGTTGGGGAGTCCAGAACCAGGGCCACAGTTTAAGAATAAGTAGTAAGACATTTAGAACGGAGATGATGAAACACTTTTTCTGTGGTGAGTCTGTGAAATTCTTCTCCTCAGAGGGCCGGGGAGGCAAGTTCTCTAGATGCTTTCAAGAGTGAGCTAGATAGGGCTCTTAAAAATAGCGGAGTCAGGGAATATGGGGAGAAGGCAGGAATGGGGTACTGATTGGGGATGATCAGCCATGAGCACATTGAATGGCGGTGCTGGCTCGATGGGTCGAATGGCCTGCTCCTGCACCTATTGTCTACTATCTCTCTATCCTTCTCTTTATCCCTCTCTCTATCCCTCTCTCTATCTGCAGGATGTACAAGACGGAGTTAGATTTAGCTCTTAGGCTAACGGAATCAAGGAATATGGGGAGAACGTAGGAACGGCTACTGATTGTGGATGATCAGCCATGATCATATTGAAAGGCGGTGCTGGCTTGAAGGGCTGAATGGCCAACTCCTGCACCTTGAACTCCATTCCATGTGTCCTGTTTTCACTCCTTACACTTCCTTATCTCTGTACCTCCCAACAATGAAGAAGGGTCTTGACCTAAAATGTCACAGATTCCTTTTCTCTGCAGAAGCTGCCCGACCCGCTGAATGACTCCAGCACTGTGTGACCTTCTTCCCATGATGCATTCTGCCCCCCACGTGACTGCGCAATGGCAGGGGCGGGGCCGACACCTGTCAGGTGGGCAGTGACGCCAGGGCACCGATTGTGCAGGCCGTCCGCGTGTGTGGCTGACGTCATAGTGCAGGGCGTGCGGGCGGGCGACTAAACACGGTTCATGAATGTTCGCCTCCCCCCCACCCACTCATGCCACCCCCACGTAACTCAGCGCCAATCCCCGGCGCTACGGTGCCGCCTGTCCCCCTCGAATTAGCGGTAACGTCAGGGCGCCAGTGGTGCCCGCACTGTGCGCAGCAGACGTCACGGCGCTGGGCGGGGAGACGTTCGGGCGACTCGACTCAGTGCCTGGATGCTCAGCACCTCCCAGTTCAGTGCGCCCCCCCCTACTCCCACTTGCCTCCTCAACCCCTCCTCTACCCTCACACTCTGCCCCTTCTCCCCCTCACAACACACCATCCCTTCTCCCCCTCCCCTCACTTCCACCGTCCTCATCCCATTCCCCATTTCCGCCCTTGCCTGCACACAACCTCTTCCCTCCTTCCCCACTTCCTATCGTCCCATCACTCCCCCAGCCCACCTTGCTCACACCCCCACTCCACCCCCGCCCCCCTTCAAGCACTAGTAATGTTCACACGTTAGTAATGTCCTGTTTGCCAGCTTGTTGACCCTCTGTGTTCCCCTCCTGCAGGGTTTAGGAGCCGTTGCTGTGGACGGAGAGACGGAGGCGTGAGCGGCAATAGAGTGCGGCCAGGGTGCTGGTGAGTGCCCCCTCCCCTTTCTGCTCGGTGTGCGGGCTGAGCTTCGAGGGGCTGAGCTTTGGTGGAGGACCACATGGCGGGGC
This sequence comes from Leucoraja erinaceus, assembly GCF_028641065.1. NCBI lineage: Eukaryota > Metazoa > Chordata > Chondrichthyes > Rajiformes > Rajidae > Leucoraja > Leucoraja erinaceus. The sequence continues at coordinate 96,592 of NW_026576382.1, forward strand.
CCAACAAGGAGAAGCGTTATGAGTGTGATGTGTGTGGCAAGGCCTGGCGGTACCCGAGCGAGCTGGAGGCCCACCGGCGGGTTCACACGGGAGAACGCCCCTTTGACTGCAGAGAGTGTGGCAAGAACTTTAAGACGGCGAATGACCTGAAGGTCCACCAGCGAGTGCACACGGGCGAGAGGCCCTATGGCTGCTCCACCTGTGGCAGGAGCTTTACCCAGTTGTCGGGGCTGCGGGAGCACCAGTTGGGGCACAGCAGTGAGTGGCCTTTCTCCTGCTCCGACTGCGGCAAAGGCTTCAAGTCTTCGCCGGTACTGAAGGTGCATAGGCGCCTGCACACCGGGGAACGCCCTTACACCTGCACCCTGTGCGGCAAGGGCTTCACCCACTCCAAAAACCTGCTGGTCCACCAGCGCAGCCACACCGGTGAGCGCCCCTACACCTGCACCCAGTGCGGCAAGGGCTACACCCGCTCCAGCAGCCTGCTGGTGCACCAGCGCACTCACACCGGCGAGCGCCCCTACATCTGCACCCAGTGTGGCATGGGATTTACCCGCTCCACACATCTGCTGTCCCACCAGCGGGTGCACTCCGGTGAGCGGCCCTTTGGCTGCTCTGACTGCGGCAAGGACTTCAAGGATGCGCAACAGCTGAAGATCCACCGGCGAGTGCACACGGGCGAGAAGCCCCATGGCTGCTCCACCTGCGGCAAGAGCTTTGCCCGGTCATCGGGGCTATGCCAGCACCGGCGGGTGCACAGCGGTGAGCGGCCCTTCACCTGTTCTGACTGCGGCAAAGGCTTCAAGTCGTCCGCTCACCTGAAGGTGCACAGGAGCCTGCACACCGGGGAGCGGCCCTACACCTGCATCGACTGTGGCATGGGCTTTACCCAGTCCACCAGGCTGCTAGAGCACCAGCGCACCCACATCGACGAGTGCCCCTAAACCTGCGCCCAGTGCGGCAAGGGCTTCACCCGCTCCACCAAGTTGCTGTCTGTCCACCAGCGGGTGCATGCCGGTGACCGTCCCGTCCCCAGCCCGGTGTGTGGAGAGTGTTTTGCCATGGCCTCGCACGCCCTGTCTCAACACCACGTGCACACCAGTGGCCCGCCCTACGACTGCCCGTACTGTGGTGAGACGTTTTACAGCTCGCGGGGGTTGCGGCAGCACCGGCGGGCCCACGTCGGCGAGCAGCTGCTCCCACTGTGACAGATCATGGGGGCTGCGGGAGCACCAGTGGATACACACCAGGGAGAGACCCTTTGTGTGGCAAGGGTTTCACCCATATGTACAGCACCGGCGTACCCACAGAGGTAAGCGTCCCTTCCCCTGCCCGTCTTGTGGTAAAGGCTTCACCCGCCTTGACCACCTGCTGAAGCACCAACGAGTCCACACCGGCCAGCGCCCCTTCACCTGCCCGCTCTGTGGCAAGCCCTTTGTCCACTCCTCCAGCCTGCTGGCACACCGTCACGTGGATAGGCGCTGTTTCGGTAAACACAAAATGCTGGAAGAAATGGGTAACATTTCAAGTCGAGACCCTTCTTCAGTCGCGACCCGAAACGCCACCCAGACCTTCTCTCCAGAGATGCTGTCTGTCCCGCTGAGTTTCTCCATAATTTTGTTTCCTTTTTTGTAAACCAGCATCTGCAGTTCCTTGTTTTTAAACCATTCTTGTTAACCATCTCTGCACCTTCCCCTAAGCCTCCACATCAGTCCTGTAATGGAGTGACCAGAACTGTATGCAATACCACAAATGCTACCTGACCAATGTCCCTTAAAGCTGCACATTTACACTCCTCTATCCTTACCTCACATCCTTTTATCTCCTTATTTTCCCTCGCCTCTGACACTCATCTGGCGATCACCCCCTCATCTGTTAACATAGTGTCAGTCTGACCCCCGAAATGTGGACCTATCCATGTTCCCCACAGTTAAGGGGGGACCTGATAGAGGTCATGTGGACAAGCTTTTCCCTTTGAGAATAGGGAAGATTCAAACAAGAGGACATGACTTCAGAATTAAGGGACAGAAGTTTAGGGGTAATATGAGGGGGAACTTCTTTACGCAGAGAGTGGTGGCGGTGTGGAATGAGCTCCCAGTGGAAGTGGTGGAGGCAGGTTCGTTGGTATCATTTAAAAATAAATTGGATAGGCATATGGATGAGAAGAGAATGGAGGGGTATGGTATGAGTGCAGGCAGGGGGGGACCCTAAGGGGAACAAAATTTGTTCGCCATGGACTTGTAGGGCCGGGATGGCTTGTTTCCGTGTTGTAATTGTTATATGGTTATATGGTTATCTGGCGATCACCCCCTCATCTGTTAACATAGTGTCAGTCTGACCCGAAATGTTACCTATCCATGTTCCCCACAGATGCTGCTTGACCTGCTGAGTTACTCCAGCACTCTGTGAAACGTCACCTATCCATGTTCTCCACAGATGCTGCCAGACCCGCCAAGTTACTGCAGCACCCTGTTTTAGGGTCATAGAGTGTGGAAACAGGCCCTTCGGCCCAACTTTCCCACACCTACCTACGTGTCTGAACTGCAATAGTCACACCTGCCTGCTTTTGGTACATATCCCTCCAAACTTGTCCTATCCATGCACCTATCAAACTTTCTTAAACGCTGGGATAGTCCCAGCCTCAACTACCTCCTCTGGCAGCTTGTTCTAGCATTTTGTGTCCACCTTTCACTTGCCAGGCTTTGTCCAACCCCAATCTTTCTTTTCCAGCTTCCGCCCCCCACCCTCTCCAATCAGTCTGAAGAAGGGCCAGACTATCCCAGCTATATTTAAGAGGGAGTTAGATGTGGCCCTTGTGGCTAAGGGGATCAGGGGGTATGGAGAGAAGGCAGGTACGGGATACTGAGTTGGATGATCAGCCATGATCATATTGAATGGCGGTGCAGGCTCGAAGGGCCAAATGGCCTACTCCTGCACCTAATTTCTATGTTTCTATGTCTGTCCATTCCGTCTAAAGCGGTGGAGGAATCAGTGGGTCAGGCTGCATCTGTAGAGGGACGGGAATCTAAGGCGACCACTCCCACCTCTCCTTTACAACTTTCTCCACCCCCCACACCAAGCAGTCTGAAGAAGGGTCCTGACCTAGAATGTTGCCTGTCCATGTTCTCCAGAGGTGCAAGTTACTCCAGGAGATTGTGTCTCTTTTTGTAAACCAACATCTACTGTTCCTTGTATCTAGACTAGGCGTGCATTTCACCCTACACTTGCGCTCGGTCCACCAAGACCTGCTGGATCTCCCGGTTGCCGACCATTTTAATTCCCCTTCCCATTCCCACACTGATCTTTCTGTCCTGGGCCTCCTCCATTGCCAGAGTGAGGTGGCACGCAAACTGGAGGAACAGCACCTCATAGCTTACAGCCCAATGATATGAACATTGAATTCTCCAAATTCATGCGATATCCCCGATCGTGGGCCATCTCTTCATCATTCCTCTGTCTTCTTCTCGCTGGCGAAAGATATCAGGATTAATCCGGAGTCAGCGCTTCCCGTCCCCTAGCCGTTCCCCCTCAACTCCGAACGTTGAGATCTCGCTCTCCGCCCTTGGACGTCGGCAAGACTCCGTCTGCAGTAAATAAGTTATTTTGCTTCGTCAACCTGCTGGAGCCAAGTCGCATTCTAATGAAATAATTATCTTTTTTTGTGGAAGAAATTAATTTATGGGGAAATTAAAGGAAAATGAAAAGCGGAGACTTTGCTGATTTGCTTCGAGATTTTATTGCATGACTTGACTAAGTGGGACCCGTTGGCTCTCAGTCACACGGGAGGCCTGGTCCCACCAACGCAACCCATTCCCCAACGCAATATTCCACCACTCACCTGTTCCCGCAACGCAACCTGTTCCCTCAAAGCAATATTCCACCACTGGGGGGGGGGGGGGGAGAGTGGGGGAAGGGAATTGAGGAGAGGAGGGGTGTGTGTGGGGGAATTATTAATACAAATTAAACACAATACAAGGGAATCTTGACATTATTCTATCTCATTTTAAGGTGGCCCACTCCACCATCCAAGATTCAAGATTCAATCCCCATCCCAAGCCAATCATAAGCCTCTCATTTACAGCAACATATCTACGTTACTAGCGGTAGGGGGCACGGGAGATCCTCTGAAACGCCTCACAGAAGAGTAAACAAGCTTTGTTAACTATGCTATTTCATGTTTACATTTACTATCCACCCTTCACACATTCCCAGACAAGAGGTAATACGTCTAATCTTACTTTGCCGATTCCCACAACCTCTTCTGCACCTGGTCAAGCGAGAGCTGCCAATTGTCACATCCAATACATCTTTTCGTTATCTTGTTCAATTCCAATCAAAATTAAATAAGGAAGGATATTAATTTTTCTTCCACAGTTCCCTCCTTGATGAACACTTAGAGTAAGAAAGGATATTAATATTTTGTCTCATTAATCAGTTGCAAAAATGGAGCCATACACGTCCGATTATAATTTTGGTTGGAGCAAGCAAAGAGATACCTCCTTGTGCATGTGAAGGAATATGGGCACAACCCAACATTCTAATCAGATAAGGAAGCTTGTTTACTTCCAGCAGCGAGTTCACTGTGTTCTGTGTGGTGGAAGTTGTTTGTTGGATTTCAAACTCCAACTTCTACCTTCCTCCTGTTTAGATGCCCATCTAGATGCCTCACTTCACCCTCGTATTCTCTCTCATTAATAATAATAATAATAATAAAGTTTATTTATGGGCGCCTTTCAAGAGTCTCAAGGACATCTTCCAAAAATTTTGCAAGTAGAGGAAAAACATGTAAGGGGAATGAAATAAATAGTAGAGACAGTCGGGCGGCTGTGTTCTGGACCAGTTGGAGTCGGTTGATGTAGGTGGAGCTGATGTCAAGGAGAAGTGAGTTGCAGTAGTCCAGTCGGGAGGAGATGAAGGCATGGATGAGTCTTTCAGCAGCGGGAGGTGTGAGAGAGAGTCTGATTTTCGCGATGTTGCGGAGGTGAAAGAAGGAGGTTTTAATGACATGGCGGATGTGAGGCTCAAGGGAGAGGGTGGAATCAAAGATCACGCCAAGGTTGCGGGCCTGGGGAGATGGGGAGACAGTGGTGCCGTCGATGGTGACAGTGGGGTTATTGATTTTGCTGAGTGTGGATTTGGAGCCTATGAGGAGGAATTCTGTCTTATCGCTGTTGAGTTTGAGGAAGTTATGTTGCATCCAGGTTTTTATAGCTGACAAACAGGAGTTGATATTGGAGAGTGGGGGGGGTTGTGGGGGGATTTGGTGCCGAGGTAGATCTGGGTGTCATCGGCGTAACAGTGGAAGTCCAGGTTGAAGTGGCGGAGTATCTGACCAAGGGGGAGGATGTAGATGATGAAGAGGAGGGGGCCGAGTACGGAGCCTTGGGGAACACCTTGAGTGACTGTGGCTGTAGCAGAGGTGTGGTTATGGAGAGAGATGAAGTGGGATCTGTTGGAAAGGTAGGAACGGAGCCAGCTGAGTGCAGAACCTTCAATGCCGAGGTCTTTGAGTCTGGTGAGCAGGATGTTATGATTCACTGTATCAAAGGCTGCGCTCAGGTCGAGGAGGATGAGGATGTTGAGGAAACCAATGTCAGCAGAGGTGAGGAGGTCATTGAGGACTTTGAGGAGAGCAGTTTCTGTGCTATGGAGGGGGCGAAAGCCAGATTGGAGGGGTTCAAATAGGTTATACGCAAGGAGGTGGGAATGAAGTTGTGACGCAACGATACGCTGCAGGGTTTTTGAAAGAAAGGGGAGGTTTGAGATTGGGCGGTAGTTAATGAGAGAGGAGGGATCAAGACCAGGTTTCTTTAAGATTGGTGTGACAGCAGCAGTTTTGAAAGCGGAGCGGACAATTCCTTGGGACAATGAGGAGTTGAAGAGATTAGTGAGGTAGGGGCAGAGAACGGGGAGGCAGGACTTCAGCAGGGGAGTGGGGAGAGGGTCGAGGGAGCAGGTAGTGGGTTTGGAAGAGCTGATGAGTTTGGATATTTCAATAGGGGTGACCAGGTCAAACTGGGAGAGGAAGCAATGTGGAGGAGGGGTAAGGAGGTCAGTGGAGATGTTGAAAGGAGGGGCCTTGGTAGGTGGTGGAGTAGATGCTGGGGGGTCGGGTACAGGGGATAAAGATTGATAGATGGTGCTGATTTTATCAGCGAAAAAGTGGAGGAATGAGTTGCAGAGATCCGGAGTAGAGGTAGGGAGAGTGTTGGCTCGAGGCTTGAGGAGGTTGCCCACTGTGGAGAAGAGGGTTCTGTGGTTTAGGCAGGGGTCGGTGAATATGGAGGAGGGGTAGGCAGATTTTGCAGCAATGAGGGCATCTTTGTAATCAGTGAGGTGGATTTTGTAAGCTTCATGGTGGACTGTGAGAGGTGATTTCTTTGTGAGTCGTTCAAGTCGGCGACCAGTCTGTTTCAGCTTACGAAATGCAGGTGTGTACCAGGGTGAAGATGTGTTGAAAGTTACGGTTCATTCCACAATATTTTAGTATATTCATGTATTTTATACTACAAACATAGTTAATATGTCTACATTTTAGGATCTTAATAAATTTAAGATCACTTTATCATGCTTAATAATCTTTCCTGTTGATGTGATGAATCCTCTATTTTTCCATAACTGCCCAAAGTCATGTGCAACCCCTTTAGCAAGAATCGGTGTAGATATTAGCACTGGTATCTTTTGCCAATATGCAGGCACGAATCAGGTCATAAAGCTCAGCTGCTGGAGCGGATGTTCTGGATGGTTAAGCATACACCTCCAGCACTTGGTATGGTGTGACCACTGCATATCCTGCCAATAATTTGTCATCGCTAGGTCGGTGTGAAGAGCCATCGGTAAATAGGACCAGATCAGGATTATCAATCAGATAAGTCCAGACAGGGAGTGGCAGCGGCGTCTACCACCTACAGACAATCATGGTCGCATTCTTCTGGCAGTAGTATAAAGATAGCTGGGTTTGTAGCAGATGATGGCTGATAAGTACAGTTCGGATGTGATAGTCATGAGCTTTCTCCGTGGATTTTCAAATTCAGATGTACGGATGCCAGCACGGTCTTGAGCTGGTTGAGGATGGTGGAGGAGAGAGTGGCGAGGAGATCGGTCAGTCCGCTGCCGTCCTTGCCGAGTGGCCGCGGTGTTGCCAGGGACTGCCGCCTCCACCCACGCCTTCACCAGAGAGAAGTACCGGCCCATCACCTCCCACTCAAAGGCTGCCATCCAGCGGGCTGGATATGGGTGCCATGGCCAGTGCTAGGCTTTGTGGGGGAGGTGATGGTCTCGGTCCCCTGCCCTGGGCATTGTGGTGAGTGCGGCCACAGACCGGCTGCACCGTGACCTGTGCATCAACAGGTCTGGCGACGAGTTGATGCCTTTGCCGCAGTCGGAGCAGGTGAAGGGCCACTCACCGCTGTGCACCCGCCGGTGCAGCCGCAGCCCCGACACCCGGGCAAAGCTCTTGCCGCAGGTGGAGCAGCCGAACAGCTTCTTGCCCCTGTGCACTCACTGCTGCATCATCAGCTCATGCATCGCTTTGAAGCTCTTGCCGCTGTCGGAGCAGGCGAGAGGCCTCTCGCCGGAGTGCATGCGGTTGTGCCGCAGCAGTCTGTCGTAGCGGGTGAAGCTCGTGCCGCACTCCAAGCAGTTGAAGGGTCGTTCTCCCGTGTGCACCCGCCAGTGGGTCTCCAGCTGGATCGGGCTCTGCCAGGTCTTGTCACGCACGTCGCACTCATAACGCTTCTCCTTGTTGTGCCCCGTCATGTGGTCCTCCATCGAAGCTCAGCCCCTCGAAGCTCAGCCCGCACACCGAGCAGATGAGGGGGGAGACTCACCAGCACCCTGGCCGCCCTCAATGACCGCTCATGTCCCCGTCTCTCCGTCCACAGCAACGGCTCCTAAAACCTGCAGGAGGGGAACACAGAGGGTCAACAGGCTGGCAAAAGTGCATTACTAATGCCTGAACATTACTAGTGATTGGAGGGGGGGGAACGAGGTATGGGGGTCTGGGGAGAGGAGGGTTGACAGGAGTTAGGGAGTTGGGGAAGTTGATGTGAGGGGGTCAGGTTTGGAGGTTGGCGGTGAGGGGGGAAGTGGGGCAGGGGGTGAGGGGATGGGGGCGTGTCGAGCATCCGGGAACTGCATCGAGCCGCCCGCCTGCCTACACATCCGCTGTGATGCCAGAACCACGCACGGACGTCACTAACGACCGGCACCCTGATGTCACCGCCAATCCGAGGGGGGTTGCCACCCCGCCCCCTGCCATTGTGCAGAATCACGTGGGGGGGGGGGGCAGCATGCATCATGGGAAGAAAGTCACACAGTGCTGGCGCCACTCCACGAGTCGGGCAGCGTCTGCGCAGAGAAGGTATATGTGATGTTTCAAATTGAGCCACTTTTCAATCTGATAGGATGTTCAGAGATAAGGAAGTATAAGGAGTGAAAACAGGACAATGGGAATGGAGTTCAAGGAAAATGTAGAATAGCTCATTGTTGGATAGATCAATGGGAGGCACAGTCAAAAAGGCCCCACACAGGATGTACTTCCTGCGGCAGCTGAGGAAACACAATCTGCCACAGGCAATGCTGGTCCAGTTTTATACTGCCATTGTAGAGTCTGTCCTCACCTTCTCCATCATGGTCTGTGTATCCGCTGGTGCTGCCGCAGCCCCCGTTTGCCGCAGTGAGAGCAGCTGCTCGCCGGCGTGAGCCTGCCCGTTCTGCCTCAAACCCCGCAAGCTGTCAAACGCCTCACCACAGCAGCCTTCTGGAGCACCAACGCACCCACACCGGCGAGCGTCCCTATGCCTGCGTCCAGTGCGGCAAGGGCTTCACAACCTCCAGCAGCCTGCTGAAGCACCAGCGCACCCACACCGGCGAGCGCCCCTACACCTACGCCCAGTGCGGCAAGTGCTTCACCCGCTCTGACACCCTACTGGAGCACCAGCGCACCCACACCAGTGAGCGTCCCTACAACTACACCCAGTGCGGCAAGGGCTTAGAAACATGGAAAATAGGTGCAGGAGGAGGCTATTCGGCCCTTCGAGCCAGCACCGCCATTCATTGTGATAATGGCTGATCGTCCCCTTTCAATAACCCATGCCTGCCTTCTCCCCATATCCCTTGACTCCACTAGCCCCTAGAGGTCTATCTAAAGGGCTTTCCCATGAGCATGTGCCTGCATGCGGCAAGCGCGACCTAACGTGGTCGCTTGAGCCATACGGCCTCGCGGGGCCGGTCCCACTTTGATCGATGGAGCCATCTGGAGTTGTGCGGAGCTGGTATATTCCGCACGGCAATGGCCTGCTGGCCCGCAGCCACATTGAGGCCGTACGCACCGCATTGATGGGCATACACACCGCCTCGACGCCTTCACTCGAACTTCACTCGACTTCACTCGACCTCCGCGACCTCCGTGCAGCCCCCGCTTCCAGTTTGGTCACGCTTGCTGCATGCAGTCGCATGCTCATGGGACAGTCCCTTTACTCTCTTTTTTTGTTTTTTTTTGTTTATTTTATTAGAAGTTAATACAGTACAAAACAGTACAGTGGAACCTAATTTTAGGTGCCAACTATGTCAAACTGTAATCCATTCTATGTACAACCTCTAGTTTTATGTTTTGAGAAGGAAGTAAGCAAGACAAGAAAAAGAAAACAATAGAATGGGGAAAAAAAGGAAAAATAGATGGTAGAGAATAGAAAAACGTGAAGTGTGTATATAAAAAAAATAAAAAGTGGAAAGTAGAAATAGGAGAGAATTTTCAAATCTTTATTCGGAGATGTAGATCTATCCATGGCATGAACTGAAATCAGCAATCTTTACGGTACCGCTACATCACATGATTCCAAAAAGTCGATGGAAGGAGACCAACTGCTTAAGAATTGGTCATTATACTGGACTCGCTGGATGTCCCTATCCAGCTATCTAGCAAGTTAAACAATTAATCCAATAAAGACCCGTAGACACGAGATGTCGTTGATTCTTTACTGTATTCAACTTTAAAACTGTAACATACAAGCAGAAAGGGAAACCGCATATTTAGTAACGTTATACACTTGGTATAGAAACATAAACTATGATGCCACCACTAAATACAATGCTGTTATGTAAGAAACCAGCCAGGGCACATGAAACATTCTTAACTGTTAATAATAGCAATGCTGCACAATAACGTATAAAGCTGCTGTTACACAAACATGATTACTCACAGACAATGCGTCTAACAAACTGGTGCGGTGGGATGGCAGAAATTACACACTAGAATTACAGTGTGCACCATGCGGTACTGTCCCTGAGCTGGGCTTCTTGGCTTATGACAACTTCCTGCCTAACAGGAAAGGTAACCCAAAGCTGTAGGAACCTGAACATCCAGCAGGTGGCATTAATATCTGCAAACAGAAAGTGGTCCAGCACACTCCCCGCCTGGGGTCTCCCAGACCCCATGCACATTTCCCATTTAACCCTCAGAGTCCTCGGGAGACAGGAGGAGAACCATTTCGGTGATTGGGCGGACCTAGAGCTTCTGGGACGGACCGTGCCCCGGGGTCAGCTGGGATGTCGTGCGTGGGAACGAACCTCCACTGATGAGATGGCGAAAGCTGATGGATGCGTTGGATACGGCTGTGGACGCATGTGTAAATCGCCTCGATCGGTTACAGATGTACCCCAGTACTACTTTGCCGTCCGTGTGGTAGGGGATGTCGTCCATCTCCTTCGCAATCGTCTCTGCGATTTTGACAGCCAAGACCGCTGCGCACGATTCTAGTCTTGGAATAGTGAGCTCTGGCTGGGTTGCTAGCTTTGCTTTGCCAAAGATGAAGCCCACCTCCGTTATTCCGTCTTCGGTGATGACCCTCGGATACGCAACTGCGTATCTTGGCTTGCCTGATGCGTCCGAGAACAGATAGAGCTCCTGTTGTAGCATGCTCAACTTTGAGAATGTGGTGTAGGGCCGTGGAATCTGTCGCATCTGTAGATCCTGGAGCGCATTCCTCCACTTGGGTAGGTCTATGTGCTCCACCAATACCTACATCGCCAACAACTACCCATCCCAGATCCAACTTCTGGGCGTACGGGGCATTGTTGGGACCGTTAATTAGTTTCCTCACTTTATGCACCTGCAGAATATCTCTTCCCAATAGGAGCAGTATTTTGGCGTTTGGGTCCAGTGGAGGAATCGCGTTGGCAATGCATCTGAGATGGCTGTGGTGAAGCGCAACGTTGGGAGTGGGGATCTCGGCGCGGATGTTAGGCACTTGATTGCATTCTAGGAGTGGAGGAAGAGGGAGCAATGTCTTCTCATCCACAGACTCCACTACGTAGCCGCAGGCTGTTCTACCTGCAGTCTGCTTAAGCCCGGCACATGTCCGCAGTGAATATGGCTTAAGATTGCCTTTAACCCCAAAGATATTGAAAAACTCGGATGTTGCAAGAGAGCGGTTGCTCTGTTCATCTAAGATGGCGTACATCCTGCGTGCCTCTTGGCGACGTCCTTCTGGATAGACTGAGATGAGACATATCTTAGCGGATGCTCTCGCGCTGACCCCATCACCGCACACCTCCGTGCATGTGGAGGTGATCTCCTGGTTTACTGCTACCTCTTCCTCCCCGCCATGCTCGGATGCGGGGGGAGATGGCTCGGACTTCCAGGGGGCTGGGCCTGGATGTAGAGCGGAGAGGTGTCTGTCACTGTTGCACTCGGTACATTTCACTTCTGCTGTGCAGTTCTTGGCGAAATGACTTGTGGAGGAGCAGCAGCGGAAACAAATGGAATGTTCCTTAAGGAAGTGTTTGCGGTCTTCCAGGCTCTTTTCTCTGAAGGCTCTGCACTTCTTTAATGGATGAATCTTGGCATGAATGGGACACTGCTTTGATGGGTCACTGGATTTCTGTGTCTCAGGAGTTGTTGGAGATGCTTGTGTCCTGTGGACGGAGACGAGAGTTTTACCATGTCTCTCTATGTTATCCCTCTGGACGATTGCTGGACGAGAGAGGCAAAGATTGAAGCTGGGATCCGTTCTGGTTTTTGCCTCCGCACGGATAAAGTTGGCAAACACTTTAAATGGGGGGAAAGAGATGCGGTGGCGGCGTTTATAATTGGATCCAAATTCAGTCCACTTTTCCTGGATGTTATAAGGAAGCTTCTCAACAATCGGTGCAACTCCCCTGGAGGTATCAAGGTAAGACAAACCAGGTAGATACCCATCGGCCTTTGCCGCTTCGATTTCTGACAGAAGGTCCCCGAGCTCACGTAGCTTGTATGGCTCTTTGATGGTGATCCTGGGAAAGTTCTCGAGCTTGGTAAAGAGGGCTTGCTCGATAGACTCGGGTGAACCATAAGTTTCTTCCAGCCTCTGCCAAGCCATCTTCAAACCTGCTTTAGGATTCCTCATGTTGACAGCCTTAATTCTTGTTGCCTGCTCCGAGGATTCTTTCCCAAGCCATTTTACCAAAAGATCGAGCTCCTCTCTGGGTGAAAGGCCCAGGCCTTCTATGACGTTTTGGAAGGAGGATCTCCAAGCCCAGTAATTCTCAGGCTTGTC
>NW_026576383.1:0-7500 GCF_028641065.1 Leucoraja erinaceus
ACCACCTCAGTATGTCAGTAAGCAGCCCCTCACACTAGCATTTTACTGGGAAGTTCAAGGATTGACAATGCCTGGAACGGAATGGCAACGGCGAGGTTGTGTGCAGGAAGGAACTGCGGATATAGGTTTACACCAAATGTAGACACAAAATGCTGGAGTAACTCAGCGGGACAGGCAGCATGTGTAGAGAGAAGGAATGGGTTGTAGCGAGTTCAAATGGGTAGAGTAAAATAGTTATTGTAAAAACAACATTTAAACCACACGTTTAAGAAGGAACTGCAGATGCTGGAAAATCAAAGGTAGACAAAAATGCCGGAGAAACTTAGCGGGTGAGGCAGCAGCATCTATGGAGCGAAGGAAACAGGCAACGTTTCGGGTCGAGACCCTTCCTCAGATTGATGTGAGGGTGGGGGGGGAAGAAGAAAGGAAGAGGCGGGGTCAGTGGGCTGAGGGAGAGCTGGGAAGAGGAGGAGAAAGCAGGGACTACCTGAAATTGGAGAAGTCAATGTTCATACCGCTGGGGTGTAAACTGCCCAAGCGAAATATGAGGTGCTGCTCCTCCAATTTATGGCGGGCCTCACTCTGGCCATGGAGGAGGCCCAGGACACTAAGGTCAGGGATTGGGAATGGGAGGGGGAGTTGAAGTGCTGAGCCACCAGGACATCAGGTTTCGTTATTGCGAACCGAGCGGAGGTATTGGGCAAAGCGATCGCCAAGCCTACACTTGGTCTCACCGATGTAGAGCAGCTGACATCTATAGCAGAGGGTGCAACAGATGAGGTTGGAGGAGGTGCAGGTGAACCTCTGTCCAACCTGGAAAGACTGCTTGGGTCCTTGAATGGAGTGAAGGGGAGAGGTAAAGTGATAAGTGTAGCATTTCTTGCAGTTGCAAGGGAAAGTGCCAGGAGAGGCGGTGGTTCGGGTGGGACGAATTGACCAGGGAGTTCGGGAGGGAGCGGTCTCTGCGAAAAGCAGACAGGGCAGCAGATGGGAAGATGTGGCCAGTGGTGGGATCCTGTTGGAGGTGGCGAAAATGTTGGAGGATTATTTGCCTTACCTTCCACCCTACCATCCGTCACATACAACAAATAATCCTCCGACATGTGCAAAAAATAATTATTTTGATTATCTCGAGAGTGGATGTTTCTGGATTTTGAACAAATGTCTGTATAATCCTGGTGTCCTGGTGTAATCCTGTATGTCTGTATAATCCTGGTGAACTTCTACCGCTGCACCATCGAGAGCATCCTTACCAACTGCATCACAGTATGGTATGGCAACTGCTCTGTCTCCGACCGGAAGGCATTGCAGAGGGTGGTGAAAATTGCCCAACGCATCACCGGTTCCACGCTCCCCTCCATTGAGTCTGTCCAAAGCAAGCGCCGTCTGCGGAGGGCGCTCAGCATCGCCAAGGACTGCTCTCACCCCAACCATGGACTGTTTACCCTCCTACCATACGGGAGGCGCTACAGGTCTCTCCGTTGCCGAACCAGCAGGTCGAGGAACAGCTTCTTTCCGGCCGCTGTCACTCTACTAAACAACGTACCTCGGTGACTGCCAATCACCCCCCCCCCCCCCCCCCCCCCGGACACTTATTATTTTTTTTTTTTTATTCAAAATCGTTTGCTATGTCGCTCTTCAAAGGAGATGCTAAATGCATTTCGTTGTCTCTGTACTGTACACTGACAATGACAATTAAAATTGAATCTGAATCTGAATCTGAATAAAACGGCCCCTGCCCGCTGCAGTGAGAAAGAGTAAAATTTATGGTAATTAAACATTCAATTCCTTACATTTGGCATAGAAATTCATGACAAAGTGAGATTTAAAAATCAGTTTATATTGTGAATTCCTGTGTGAATGGGATTAGTTTGTTGTTTGGACACTTTGGCTATTTAAAAATTATTTGTAGCCTTTTCTTAAGAATGGGATAGATGTTTAGATCTAGTAATTTAATTTAGATGAATTTAATTGATTTGATGACTGATGAATATGAATTTTTTGTTGGGTATTTACTATTCGTGTTAATGTTACAATAATATTAAAGTTCTGATCTTGAGAATATTACATTTTTCAATTTTCAAGACAGTCTGGGCGTTTATTACTATTTCCGTCACAACGGGTAATTTTGTAATTAGCTTTTAGTGGTCTGAGAAACGACTACTGGAGTTTTCAACAGATCTTTATACAAAAGTTTGATATCCAGTATACAGGTTCTCCAGACACATCTGCCCACAACGGTGGTCAGCGCTGAACTAACGCGCGCAAGTGAAAAACCGCACAAAACAAGCAGCTCCTCCCGAATCATGCTACTTAATTAGGTAATTAACTAATTATATACTTTAATTTCAGGCCATCCAAGTAAGGATGCTTGTTTCCAGAATGCTTCAATCTATAATAACTGAACATTTCACAGTTCTGTTAATTTTTAATAAAGTTATGGGCTTTTGACTGTCCTCGATCACAGCTTTTGTGTTAAGTGAATGGAAAAGCAATAGGGGACAAGATGCTAATTTCCAGTATGCAAATGGCCATAACTGTTTTAATACTTAAAGTATGAAAGTGTATTAGGTGTCAAATTAAAGTCCTTTTTCAACTTTATATGATGGAATAAATGACAGGCTTGGTTTGTTTAATCTTAAAATGTTGTAACATTCCTAATCTTTTTAATATATTTTTTAATCAAAAATATTTATTCAAATATGAAAATAGTATTTCCAATGCAGTAAAACAAAACACCACCATAATACAAGACAAACAAATATGCTAAGCAGCTACTAAACAAGTATATTCCAATCCTTGTCCAGG
Organism: Leucoraja erinaceus; assembly: GCF_028641065.1. Lineage (NCBI taxonomy): Eukaryota > Metazoa > Chordata > Chondrichthyes > Rajiformes > Rajidae > Leucoraja > Leucoraja erinaceus. The sequence continues at coordinate 2,809 of NW_026576383.1, forward strand.
ATACATTCAACCCCCACTCGGTGCCCAGCGGTCGCGGAAACTCCCTCAGGGTGAACATTCCTAATCTTTGGTAGGAATGAGGACCAAGACTGTCAGACACTTACCGGTATCCGCTGCTGCCGGTTGCATCGTTGTGTTGTCGGTGGAATGAATGGTGGAGCCGCAGATACCCGGCTGATGGAAGCGTCGCTATGTTGCTGCTTGTCTTGTCACAGCTCGTCCTCTCCCTCGGCGACTTGCAGGGGGGCCGGTGAAGGAAGGGGGTCGCTGCCGAACGCCTGGTCAAAGACAAGACGAGGCCGGTCACCGTCCATCAGCGACAACATTTCGTTCATCAGTTCACACCGAGGCCGTCCATGTGCAGGATCCTGGAGGCCCTCGTACTTGTCTTCGGCCGGCGCTTGTTAGAGGTAAGGAGAGGTTCCTTGATCCATGTAGAAATACCTGGTTAAACCGGCGGCAATGTAACTGTGTCCGACCTGAAACTGGGCCTGGATTTGCAGGATCCATGCTTGAGGCCTTGACGTTTTGCTGGGCCGGGTTGGCGTCGAGGTCATCGGCTGCGTCCATAACAGCGGGTCCGTAAACGTTAGGGCCGACGGGGTGACCAATGTAGCGGGACAGGCAGCATGTGTTGGAGAGAAGGAATAGGTTGTAGCGAGACCACACGGGTAGAGTCAAATAGTTTTATTGTAAAAACAACATTTAAACTGCACGGGTATCTGGTCGAGGGAAAACCGTTTCTGAGCTCTTGTTAACGCGAAGAGGACCAGCTGGTCAACCGTCAACTGTCAAACACCAACCGTCAACTGTCAACCGCCAACCGCCAACCGTCAATCACCAACTGCCAACTGGTCAACTGTCAACCAAAGATCCTAGAGTCACTGCCTGCCTAATGAAGAACTCAACCATATTATGGTCACTCTTGCCCAAGGGGGCAGTACAACAAGATTGCTAACTAACCCTTCCTCATTACTCAATACCCAGTCTAAAATAGCCTGCTCTCTCGTTGGTTCCTCTACATGTTAATCATATGTATAAATATATATGTATGTGTATATATATGCATGTATATGTATATGTGTGTATATATGTATGTATATATATGTTTATATGTGTGTATGTATGCATATAAATGTATCCATATGTATGTGTGTATTTGTATGTGTGGATATGTATGTGTATATGTATGTATGTATGTGTATATATGTGTGTGTATATATGTATGTGTATATATATGTGTGTGTAAATATATATATGCATATATATATTATTACTATATAATTATATATATAATTGCCTTTATGGTTTATGTATATCATCTTACAAGACAAATAAATTAATAGCGATTATTTAAATCAAAGTAGCTTCTGATACATGAGAATAAACTATTATCTCTAACTTGCCTCTCACACACAGACACACATTCATATAAATATATTAAATATATATACGTTAAATTTAATTTTTTGCAGTGTGTGTTAAAGCAATACAATGCAAGGGAAACTACACAAAGGAGGGGTCTGTTCCCGCTACAAGATACTCGAGGATCTTTGCTTTGGATCAAAGATTATAGCGGAGCTCTATAATCTTTGCTTTGAATCACAGCGGGTGGCATACCGGAAGTCGAGTGTCGCTGTAACAAATGGCGGCCGTGACGTTCCGTTGCGTACTACACGTCAGCCCATTGAATTTCGAAGGAGTGGTCTATCTTGCTCCTCTACGATCTTTGCTGTCAACTGCCAACCGTCAAACGCCAACCGTCAAACGCCAACCGTCAAACACCAACTGTCAACCGTCAAACACCAACCGCCAACCGCCAACCGTCAATCACCAACTGCCAAAAGCCCGCGCGCCAACCCTGTCACGTGACAGACCCGGCCTCTGACGACGGTTTTCTAATACACAGGTTACACAAAAGTGCTGGAGAAACTCAGCGGGTGCAGCAACATCTATGGAGCGAAGGAAAAAGGCAACGTTTCGGGCCGAAACCCTTCTTCAGACACTAATTTCTCTAATACACAGTTTAGCCAATAGGTCCCGCTACAGAGTGACGTTTCGGGTCGAGATCCTTTTTCAGACTGAGAATCACGGCAGATGGAGTCCAGAGAAATGGACACGGGCCGCGGAACCGGGGGCTGCAGCTGCTGTGTCTGAACAACCTGGTCGTGGGTGTTGGAGAGCCGAGGATGAGGGAGGGAGGGATGGATGGAAGCAGAAGCAGCGGAGGGGGGCAGATGCGGACGGGGGGAGCCGGGGCTGGCGAGTGTTTGCCGGGCTGGTGAGTCGCTCGCTGCAGCTCCGGCCATGGAGCAGTCTCAGTGCAAGAGTCCCGGGCCGTCTGAGGCATTGTGCCGCTGCCGTGACAGTCTCTGCGCCCAATTCACCCTGGTGACCGGCATAGACCAGGCTGCGGCTCGGTTCATCCTGGAGGACAACCAGTGGCTGCTGGAAGTAGGTACCAAACACTGGATAGAAGCGGTGGAATATAGTGGCCTTCAAATGGGGATGGATGGAGAAGGCATCCTGCTTGTCTGCAGGATTTTCACACTGTAACTGCAGGAAAAGTGTTCCCGATGTTGGGGGAGTTCAGAGATGAGGACAAACTTTCTTCACCCAGAGAGTTGTGAATCTGTGGAATTCTCTGCCACAGAAGGCAGTGGAGGCCAATTCACTGGATGTTTTCCAGAGAAAGTTACATTTAACTGTTGCAGCTAGCAAAATCAGGGGATATGGGGAAAAAAACAGGAAAGGGGTACTGATTTTTGATGAATAGCCATGATCATATTGAATGGCAGTGCTGGCTCGATAGGGCGTAAGGCCTATTCCTGCACCTATTTTCTATATTTCTATTCTTGAGTATATATGGCAATAAAACTCGACCACTTGATTTTGAAGCATTGGGGGGAGGTTGTAGGACGGGGGAGCCCCCCACCCCATGGTTGGGACTTTATGAAATTTGATGTATTAAAATCATGTTTTAGTGCATTGTAAAGTATGATTTCAATGGTTTTTGTTTGAAGTATTTTTAAGATAATGCAGAGCCCTCATAGAAACATAGAAATTAGGTGCAGGAGTAGGCCATTCGGCCCTTCGAGCCTGCACCGTCATTCAATATGATTATGGCTGATCATCCAACTCAGTATCACGCACCTGCCTTCTCTCCATTCCCTCTGATCCCCTTAGCCACAAGGGCCACATCTAACTCCCTCTTAAATATAGCAAATGAACTGGCCTCGATTACCTTCTGTGGCAGAGAATTCCACAGATTCACCACTCTCTGTGTGAAAATCTTTTTTCTCATCTCGGTCCTAAAAGATTTTCCCCCTTATCCTTAAACTGTGACCCCTTGTTCTGGACTTCCCCAACATCGGGATCAATCTTCTTGCATTTAGCTTGTCCAACCCCTTAAGAATTTTGTAAGTTTCTATAAGATCCCCCCTCAATCTTCTAAATTCTAGCGAGTACAAGCTGAGTCTATCCAGTCTTTCTTCATATGAAAGTCCTGCCATCCGAGGAATCAGTCTGGTGAACGTTCTCTGTACTCCCTCTATGGCAAGAATGTATTTCCTTAGATTACGAGACCAAAACTGTACACAATACTCCAGGTGTGGTCTCACCAAGGCCCTGTACAACTGCAGTAGAACCTCCCTGCTCCTATTCTCAAATCTTTTTGCTATGAATTTTAACATGCCATTTGCTATCTTCACTGCCTGCTGCACCTGCATGCCCACTTTCAATGTGTTCAAGAAGGAACTGCAGATGCTGGACTTTCTACTTCAGGAAACTCTACTTTCAGTGACTGATGTACCATGACACCCAAGTCTCGTTGCATCTCCCCCTTTTCCTAATCGGCCACCATTCAGATAATAGTCTGCTTTCCTGTTTTTGCCACCAAAGTGGATAACCTCACATTTATCCACATTATACTGCATCTGCCATGCATTTGCCCACTCACCCAACCTATCCAAGTAACCGAGCAGCCTCCTAGCATCCTGCTCACAGCTAACATTGTTCCCCAGCTTCGTGTCATCCGCAAACCTGGAGATGTTGCATTCAATTCCCTCGTCCAAATCATTAATATATATTGTAAATAGCTGGAGTCCCAGCACTGAGCCTTGTGGTACCCCACTAGTCACTGCCTGCCATTCTGAAAAGGACCCGTTTACTCCTACTCTTTGCTTCCTGTCTGCTAGCCAGTTCTCTATCCACATCAATACTGAACCCCCAATGCCGTGTGCTTTAAGTTTGCATACTAATCTCTTATGTGGGACCTTGTCGAAAGCCTTCTGAAAGTCCAGATATAACACATCCACTGGTTCTCCCTTATCCACTCTACTAGTTACATCCTCATAAGATTCGTCAGACAGTCCAATGATTTCACCACTTTCCAAATGTGCTGCTATCCCATCTTTATTAACTGACTAACAGTTTCCCCACTACCGATGTTAGACGAACTGGTCTGTAATTCCCCATTTTCTCTCTCCCTCCCTTTTTAAAAAGTGGGGTTACATTAGCTACCCTCCAATCCTCAGGAACTACTCCATCATCTAAAGAGTTTTGAAAAATTATCACTAACGCATCCACTATTTCTGGGGCTACTTCCTTAAGCACTCTGGGATGCAGCCTATCTGGCCCTGGGGATTTATCGGCCTTTAATCCATTCAATTTACCTAACACCACTTCCCGACT
>NW_026576383.1:15000-97500 GCF_028641065.1 Leucoraja erinaceus
CTCACCTTCCATAGTCCAGGTAACTTATTTCACGTATAAATATATTACATTTGTGCTCACTGCTCTCACATAAAACTGTAATACAAAGCACCAGGGGAGGCAGGGATCACATCTGCCTCACAAGGGGGCGTGTCTCCCTCCACGTTAGCGAGCTTCAGCAGTCGGGGAACGTGGTGGCCCGGGGCTGCTCTTGGTGTTGTTACCGATTAGATCCCTCGAATTGTCAGAGCCAAGACATCACTGGGCTGCCATGAAGAAGCGGGGAGTGTGGTGGGGGGTTCAACGGCGGCTGTCAGAATGGGGAAGCTGTGGGTTATAACGTGCCATCGTTCCTCTCTCCCTTCTCTCTCTCTCTCCCTTCTCTTCTCTCTCCCTCCCTCCATCCCAGCCACGGCTCCACCCCTCTCTCTCCTCGGGGAGACGCGGTGACCAATACAGGGAGGGCCGGGCCACTGATACTATCCAGTGCCTCCCCAGTCATTGACCTCACCGCACGTCACTGGTCCATAGGTGATAATTGTGCTGCAAGTGAATGTTGCACGTGTGTGTGTGTGTGTGTGTGTGTGTGTGTGTGTGTGTGTGTGTGTGTGTGTGTGTGTGTGTGTGTGTGTGTGTGTGTGTGTGTGTGTGTGTGTGTGTGTGTGTGTGTGTGTGTGTGTGTGTGTGTGTGTGTGTATGTGTGTGTGTGTGTTGTGTGTGTGTGTGTAGTGTGTGTGTGTGTGTGTGTGTGTGTGTGTGAGTGAGTGTGTGTGTGTATGCGTGCGTGTGTGTGTGTGCGTGTGTGTGTGTGTGTGTGAGTGTGTGTGTGTGCGTGAGTGTGAGTGTGTGTGTGGTGAGTGGTGTGTGTGCGTGTGTGTGTGTGTGTGTGTGTGTGGTGTGTGTGTGTGTGTGTGTGTGTGTGGAACATACCTGACTGAACAAGGGGTTCCCATTGTCTTATATAGAAACAGGAAAGATAAACCATGAATAAAGTACATCAGAACACGCATCAGTGATCAAAGGCACAGTTTGCTTCAGGGACACCATTCAGGACTCCAGCAACAGATTAAAGTCGCTAGACTGGGTTTAATCTCCCACTGTGTGAATCCCTCCGTGTGTTGCCGTGCTGTGTCACGGTGAAGGTACATCCCGTGCCCATCACCGTTCTCCGGTCCCTGATGTACCCACTGACAGCTGTGACCCAGTGGGGAAGTCACTGAGGAGGGGGATGTATGTATCCTGGTCCCACAGCTGGGACCACATTCTGCATTCTGGGATTCTTCCCTGTACTCTACATGTTGGACGTATATGGCTTGATCTGACATGTATAATATGGTGACACAGCCAACATATTCTCACTGTGCCTGAGTACAAGGGGCAATAATAAACCAATGATCGACACAACATGCTGGAGTAACTCAGCGGGACAGACAGCATCTCTGGGGAGAAGAAATGGGTGATGTTTAGGTTCGAGACCCTTATTCCTAATAGGGGTTTAGATGGATTAGGTAGAGCTAAGGGGAAGATACAGAGTGCAGAATATAGTTCTCAGCATTGTAGTAGTACATCAGTTCCACAGACAAAGTCCAATGTCCACAATGGGGTAGAGGTGAATCGGACAGTACCCTAGCTTATGGAAGGGCCATTTAGTAGTCTGATAACAGAGGGAAAGAAGCTGTTCCTGAGTCTGGTGGTGCGCGCTTTCAAGCTTCTGTACCTTCTGCCGGACGGGAGCGGGGAGAAGAAGGAAAGATCAGAGTCGGGCAAGTCTTTGATTATGTTGGCAGCTTTTCCAAGGCAGCGTGAAGTGTAGATGGAGTCAATGGTGGGGAGTGTGGGTAGTGTGGTGTGTGTGGGACTGGGCTACATCTACAATGGTGGGGAGTGTGGTGTGTGTGTGTGGGACTGGGCTACATCTACAATGGTGGGGAGTGTGGTGTGTGTGTGGGACTGGGCTACATCTACAATGGTGGGGTGTGTGGTGTGTGTGGGACTGGGCTACATCTACAATGGTGGGGAGTGTGGTGTGTGTGGGACTGGGCTATAGCTACAGGGGGGGGGAGTGTGGTGTGTGTGGGGGGACTGGGCTACATCTACAATGGTGGGGAGTGTGGTGTGTGTGTGGGACTGGGCTACATCTACAATGGTGGGGAGTGTGGTGTGTGTGGGACTGGGCTACATCTACAGTGGTGGGTGAGTGTGGTGTGTGTGGGACTGGGCTACATCTACAATGGTGGGGAGTGTGGTGTGTGTGGGACTGGGCTACATGTGGGGAGTGTGGTGTGTGTGGGAGTGTGCTACATCCACAATGGTGGGGAGTGTGGTGGGGAGTGTGTGTGTGGGTGTGTGGGACGGGGCTACATGTAGCCATGGTGGGGAGTGTGGTGTGTGTGGGAGTGGGATACATATACAGTGGTGTGGGGTGTGTTGTGTGTGTGGGACTGGGATATATCTAGAATGGTGGGGAGTGTGGTGTGTGTGGGACGGGGCTACATCTACAATGGTGGGGAGTGTGGTGTGTGTGGGACTGGGCTACATCTACAATGGTGGGGAGTGTGGTGTGTGTGGGACTGGGCTACATCTACAATGGTGGGGAGTGTGGTGTGTGTGGGACTGGGATACATCTACAATGGTGGGGAGTGTGGTGTGTGTGGGACTGGGATACATCTACAATGGTGGGGAGTGTGGTGTGTGTGGGACTGGGCTACATCTACAATGGTGGGGAGTGTGGTGTGTGTGGGACTGGGCTGGGCTACATCTACATCTTTCAGTAATTACGATCTCGTCTAGACAGGCTGAATCTCCTCAGTCTCCTAAGCAAGTGGAGACATTGGGTGACATATTGGCTGTTGATTCTCTGATCTTGGTCCACAACAGATCACTGTGAATATTAACACCGAGATACATGAGGCTCTCACCCACTTGTACTTCGACACCATTGATGCTGATTGGGGCTTGTACACCATCAGCATTCCTGAAATTAACACACAGACACGCACGCCTTCAGTATGTGGGAGGAAACCGGAGCACCCGGAGGAAACCCGTCACAGGGAGAACATGCAAACTCCACACAGACAGCACCCAAGGTCAGCATCGAACCCTCGTCTCTGGCACTGTGAGATATCAATTCTCCCAGCAGCGCCACTGTGTCACCATTCCTTCTCATTTGTGAATATTTCTATAGTAAATTCTTACCATTTTCTATGATGTATTTGCGCCGTTCCAGCTCTGGAAGGAGAAACCAGTGTTACATTTGAACAATGAGCATCAGAGACAATGACTATCAGAGTCACAGGTCAATCCAAACAAGGCTGGAAATAAGTGCAGGACAATGAGGGAAGTTCCGCGCGGGTCAGGCAGCTACAGTGAGGAACAGAATTCCTGGTTCACATTGACAGGGTCTCATCAGGCCTGGACAATGTCAGATGGTGACAGGTGTGACACAAGTGTAGCGGGGAAACAAATGTTGTGTAAGATGTGAAGGGCAGGAGAGGGGAATGATGAGGAACGGATCAGGTGAATAAATACACTGTGGATCTGGGGACGTTTCAATCATTCACCCACGACCAACAGTTGTTGTAGGTAAATGTCAACACGGTGATTATTGTGGACAATGTTGAATGGGGAAGCTGCGAGATGCCGGCTTCAAAGGCAGGCGGTCCCCCAGCCTCTGCTCAGCCTCATTAGATCAGTGTAGGAGTGAGGGAGAGCTCACACTGGGACGGGACACACAATGAAAGTGACCAGTGAGTGAAAGCTCAGGTTGACAACGGGGAAGTGAACAGAGATGTTGATCCAAATGATCACCTCATCTGTGATCCGTCTCTCCACAGTGGAGATCAAATACAGGAAACAGAGACAAGCCCAAGTGATTCTGTGTCCGGTTAAATCTTCTCCCACGGCACCGGCTCAAACACACACACACACACACACACACACACACACACACACACACACACACACACACACACACACACACACACACACACACACACACACACACACACACACACACACACACACACACACACACACACACACACACACACACACACACACACACACACACACACACACACACACACACACACACACACACACACACACACACACACACACACACACACACACACACACACACACACACACACACACACACACACACACACACACACACACACACACACACACACACACACACACACACACACACACACACACACACACACACACACACACACACACACACACACACACACACACACACACACACACACACACACACACACACACACACACACACACACACACACACACACACATCAGCCCCTTTACCCCATTACCCCCACCTCCCGGGACACTGATATTCTGTCCAGGGGCGACAGTTACTGCTGGAAGGTGGAAGCCCCGCGGAGAGTGCTCTGGTTTTCCACTGAAGTTACAGTGGGAATCTGGGAGAATCCTGCCCGGATTTCCTGACCTGCATCTTACGCTGTTGTTTAACGTACCTTTAATGCGTCTGTTTTGTTTCACGTTCCAGTAAAACACAGCACCGTGGGCGGCAATGAGAAGACAAATGGTGAGGACCAGCGGCAGGACCCAGTCAGGAATTCCAGCAGGAAAGATATCATCTGCAGAGTGAAGACAGTGAACGGCGCATATAGTAAACTGTCTTTAAAAATCAGTGATCATTTCCCCACAGAAGTGAGATGTGGATAAATCATCACTGGGAAACATGTGAGCACCTCAGTGAACATTCTGGACAGTCGGGGTTTCAATGGAATGTAAATCACCTTTATACTTCAATGATCAAACAGCAACATTTACAAACCTGATATTTTAACAATTGCCTCACGTTGTATATTTAACCATCTGTACTGAACAACACACTTGAACTTGTTGTTAATTGCCTCATTACTGTCACGTTGCTCTCCACATTTACAAGACCTTCTGTATCTTCATGGTACATTGTTTCAGCTTGTGGTAAAACCTGTCCATCCTCACTGATCCACAGCATCTCTGGTCCAGGATACCATCCACTGGACTTACACACAAGCTGGATTCCATCTCCCTGGTATCCCTGCAACCGAATCCGGATCAAACTCCCCAAAGCTGCATCAGTGACAGATGTAGAAATAACAATAGTCAGGAAGAATAGCAACTTGGACCATACAGCATTTTGTTCAAGTATTCAAACCTCTTGCAACAATACTTATACAATTTCTAATTATTTCTAGTTCCAATGGAAAGTCATTGAGCAGAAATGTCAACTCTGCTTCTCTCTCCCCAGATGCTGCCTGACCTGCAGAATGTTTTCATCATTTCGGTAATTAAATCCAGGCTGAAGTGACAGGGTAAACGGCTGGAACCTGTATAGTGAGGTGGAACGGAGGTATCTGGGGATCCAAGTATCTGGCCACCTGGAAGTAGCACTCATGGTCAATATTGGGAAATTTGAAGTCATATTCCACAACCAACCAATATTCACCTTGAATGCCTCTGGGGCAAGGACTTAGATGTGGCAGCATTTGTTTGATACATCTAGAAGGGTTTCCTGACACACTAGGCAGTTAATACATCGCTCGGTGGGATTATACTTGACCTTGATTTGGGAAATGAGCGCAACGAGGTGGAGATTCAAAGGGAGAGTATATATATATATATATATATATATATATATGTGTACATATATGCTGCACATGGCAAGTACATTTTTCCTTCAGTAAGGAGACAAAGACTGTACACTGTGTCCCAGGTGAGATCTCAACAACATCCTGTACAACTGTGATGCATCTTCCCTACATCCATTCTCCATTCCCCTCAATGAAAAACACTGGGACAGATGTGATGGAACTCCAGTTAAATACATTCCCATGGCTGCCCTTCATTTACTCAAAGGTAGACAAAAATGCTGGAGAAACAGCGGGTGAGGCAGCATCTATGGAGCGAAGGAAACAGGCAAGGTTTCGGGATGAAACCCTTTCTCCATTTACTCAAGTTACTTCTCAATATAAACATTACAACAGCAGCAAGTTGTTAATTATGTAATTATAAATCTACATTGTTGAGTGAACGCTCTTTACAATCTGTTCGTTTTACATTTATCGTCAATCATCGATGTTTTACTTACTCACCTCGAACTTGTAGTTGAGCTGGAGAATCTTCATACTCGGTTCCCTCTGTAAATGAACATGTATATTCCCCTTCATCAAACCTTGTTACGTTCTTTATTCTGAGGGAAATGTTCCCTTTGGTCACTTCATCTTTAAACAGTTTGGCCCTTGCTCTGTAATCCTGGTGTTGAGCGAGGGTGTCATTGTGTCCATGTCTGTACACAAGGACTGGCGAGATGAGACCTGTCTTCCTCCACTGCACGACCATGTTGCTGGTCAATATATCTGGTACAAGCTGACATTCCAACACCACATCTCCACCTACAGTGGCCACAAAACCATCGCCCGGTCCAATAACGAGAAATTCACCTGCGGGTCAATTCAAATAATTGGAAATATACTTATTTAAGGAATCAATAAGGATAATCCCTTATTGAAGGTCGAGTCGCAGGTACATAAGGTGGTCAAAAAGGCTTTTGGCTCTTTGGCCTTCATCAGTCAGAGTATTGAGTACAGAACTTGCAGTTGTATAAGACGTTGGTGAAACCGCATTTAGAATATTGTGTTCAGTTCTGGTCACCAGGTTATAGGAAATATATTGTCAAGCTTGAGAATCTTCAGAAAAGATTTACGAGGATGTTGCCAGGACTAGAGGGTGTGAGCTACAGGGAGAGGTTGAGTAGGCTGGGTCTTTATTCCATGGAGCGCAGGAGGATGAGGGGAGATCTTATAGAGGTGTACAAAATCATGAGAGGAATAGATCGGGTAGATGCACAGAGTCTTTTACCCAGAGTAGGGGCATCGAGGACCAGAGGACATAGGTTCAAAGTGAAGGGGAAAACATTTAATAGGAATTCGAGGGGTAACATTTTCACACACCATGGTGGATGTAGGGAACAAGCTGCTGGAGGCGGTAGTTGAGGCTGGGACTATCCAATCTTTAAAGAAACAGTTGGACAGGTACATGGATAGGACAGGATAGGTTTAGAGGGATATGGACCAAGCGCGGGCAGGTGGGACTAGTGTAGCTGGGACATTGTTGGCCGGTGTGGGCAAGTTGGGCCGAAGGGCCTGTTTCCACACTGTATCACTCTGTGACTAGTGTACAGAGACTTTGTTGGCCGGTGTGGGCAAGTTGGGCCGAAGGGCCTGTTTCCATGCTGTATCACTCTGTGACTAGTGTAGATGGGACATTGGTGGCCGGTGTGGGCAAGTTGGGCTGAAGGGCCTGTTTCCACACTGTATCACTCTGTGACAAGTGCACTATGACTTTGTTGGCCAGTGTGGGCAAGTTGGGCCGAAGGGCCTGTTTCCATGCTGTATCACTCTGTGACTAGTGTAGATGGGATATTGTTAGCCGGTGTGGGCAAGTTGGGCCGAAGGGCCTGTTTCCATGCTGTATAACTCTATGACTAGTGTAGATGGGACATTGTTGGCCGGTGTGGGCATGTTGGGCCGAAGGACCTGTTTCCATGCTGTATCACTCTAAGACTATGTCTCTAATGGTGTTAGGGAGGGAGAGATAGATCAGCCATGATTGAATGGCGGAGTAGACTTGGGTGGAATGGCCTTAATCTGCTCCTATCACCAATAACCTTATAATCCAGGGATGAAGCCAGGATATGAACATTTTCACTGCTTGTCCACGATTATTTGTTTACATAACATTGGGGCCTCGACACCAATCCCCGTGGGACACCACTCCTTCCATCTTGCCACCCAGAGAGAAAAATGATCAGCATCCACTCTCTGCTTCCTGCTATCCTGATTATCCACGAAAATGAAGTTGCCTCCTACTCCTGCAGTTCCCATCATCGCTCACAGAGGGAGGAAGAACCTCCTACCTGATCGTATTAAGTGATGTGGACAACTGCATTAAAATGAATGATTTTAAAATATGAATCTTCTGACTCCATGAAGCCCCCTCCATGAGATAAATAAATAGAAATAGACCAGATGTTGTGGTCATTACCGTGGGCTGAGCTGAGGATCCAGTTCAGTAACAACACAGCGCAGTGAACCACTCCCATCCCAGTGGAGGGGTCAGTGCCTGAGGGAGAGAGAGAGAGAGAGAGAGAGAGAGAAGTGTTAGACTGACCCGTGATGGGCACGAACCTGTCAACCCCCTCCCCCCCCGTCCCCGCTGCCGATGTCCACCACCCCCACTCACTGTTGACCAGGGGGTGAAAGGTCACACCTTGTGCGGGGTGAAAGGTCACACCTTGTGCGGGGTGAAAGGTCACACCTTGTGCGGGGTGAAAGGTCACACCTTGTGCGGGGTGGCCAAGGGCAACCGGTGGCCAAAGGACTCCAGGCTCCGCACCGGGATCCCGGCTCCCTTTACAATCTGCTCCTTGAGTCTCCCGTCAAGGGGGCCAGGTCTGGGACAAATCTTCTCCCGGGAATTTCTTCAGTCACCCATCATCAAACCTGTCAAAGGACAGAAAATATTTCTGAAGTCAAAAGATGCCGGGACAATAAAAAATATTCACGGGGTGAGATGATATTGTCCAGTGGAATAAAGAGTGAACAATATCTCCCGGGTCTCTGCTCTCTCATTAGCTCCTGTTTCTCTCTCCCCCTGTTTTATCCGATGTGGACCCGACATTTCTGGCCTCTATTTCCCACTCATCCCCAGCACAGGAGAGTCTGAGCGGGAACTCGTCAACCTTGTAGCAGAAAATCAGAGATGTATTTTGGCCCTAGATCATTCAGTGCTTTATACAAACAATTTCCACCCTTTTGTCTTCGTTTCATTGAAGAAAGTTTCGGCACGTCCAATCGTTAATTTGTTCGATGCGCTTCCTCAGTATTTATATTGGACCATAGTCCTCTGGTGATATGGTTCTGTAAATACTGAGGTGGGACTATGGGTGTGCGGGTCGGTTCAAGAACCTGATAGTTGTGGGGTTGAAGCTGTATTTGAACCTGACGGTGTGGGAATTCAGTCTTCTACACGTCCTACCCGACGTTAGCAGTGAGACAAGGGCACGGCCTGGACACTGTGGATTCTTGTTGACAGAAGCCGAGTGAGGACATTCCCAGAGTGGCTTCAGGTGGTACAGCAGGGGAGCTGAGGGGAAGGTGACGGTCAATGTGTGGGGAAGATCGGTCAGTGGAAGATAGACACAAAATGCTGGAGTAACTCAGCGGGACAGGTAGCATCTATGGAGAGAAGGAATAGGTGACGTTTATGGTCGAGACCTTTCTTCAGACTGATGTCGAGGGAGGGGATGGGACACAGATAGAATGTAGGCGGGAACAGTAGGACTAGTAGAGGAACTTTCTAACACAAGATTATGTAATATCTCTCATACACAAGATCTGTACGTGGACTGAAGTGGTTGTTGCAATCATGAACGTTGCTCCCACAGTGTCCGGGGAATACTTTCCACAGCGAATGGGGGCATTTTACATTGTTTGACACTGTGATGTTATAGGGCATAAAGAATATTCCCGGAGAGTTTCCAAATATCATTAATATGAAAATAAAATAATTCAGTTACTTCCATACACCACGTGCCCAATGGAGAGACTTTAGATTGTACTTTCGAGATACAGCATGGAAACGGCCCCTTCAGCCCACCATGTCCGCGACGACCAGAGATCACCGTGTACACCAGCACGACCCTGCAGACTAGGGAGAATTTACACATTTTCATGATGCCAATTATCTACAAACCTGCACGTCTTTGGATTGTGGGAAAATACCGGAGCACTCGGAGAAACCACACGCGGTCGCGGGGAGAACGTACAAACTTCGTACAAACAACACCCGTAGTCAGGATCGAACCCGGGTCTCTGTGAGGCAGCAACTGGGGTGGGAGATTGCAATCTTCACGTGGTCCGCCCTGTTTCGACCAATGCAATGACTCCGGCGTGCACAATCAAATAAGATCAAATAGAACTAGTTGTCCTACAACTTTAATGCCCCTGTCCCACTTAGGAGATCTGAACGGAAACCTCTGGAGACTTTGCGCCCCACTCAAGGTTTCCGTGCGGTTCCCGGAGGTTGCAGTTGGCTGCCGGAGGTTGCAGGTAGTGGAAGCAGGTAGGGTGACTGACAAAACCCCCCGGGAACCGCACGGAAACCTTGGGTGGGGCGCAAAGTCTCCAGAGGTTTCCGTTCAGGTTTCCTAAGTGGGACAGGGACATTAGGCTGTGCATGCCATTCGCAAGAAGAAGAAGGCAGCAGCTTTGCCGTTGCGCCACCGTGCCGCCCAGTTCACTGCGCTTGTCCTTATCAGTACCAGGGAGTGGCGGGGAACGAATATTTTAGATTGTGAACTCTCAGTCAAACACAACAACCCGCTGTATTCCATTTTCCACTTCTTTGCCCACTCTCCCAACCTGTCCACGTCATTCTGCAGCCTCCATGCTTCCTCTACACAACTGCCCCCTCCACCTCTTTTCATCCCGTCTGCAAATTTGTCCACAAAGTCACCAATTCTCCCATCCAGACCATTAACACATGAAGCCCCTACACCAACCCCCATGGAACACCACTATTCACCAGCAGCCAACCAGAAATGTCCCCCCTTTATTCTCACTCGTTGAATCTGCCCGTCAACCAATCTACTATCCATGCTGGAACCTTGCTTCAAATACTAGGAGCTCCAATCCTGTTTAGCAGCCTCGCGTGTGGCACATTATCAAAATCCTTCTGATAATCCAAGTAAATAACATCCACTGACTTCTTTGTCGACTCTCCTGTTTTGGTGATTCTTTAACGACACACCATGAGACAGTTTAATGGCATTAATACAGAGTTGCACATAACTTCAGATGGTTCTAATGTCCACATTGGTCAGTATGGCCACAATTATAGGAAACAAGTTAAAAGTATAGAAATGTCCCTACCTTATTCCCAACTTTGGTTGTTCATCGTCTCACTGCCTCCCCACAGTCCTGTGATTGATAATGTGCAGTAAAAGCCCTTTGGACTCCTTTGGATTCCTTTATGATTTCAGCCTGAATCTTTATCAGTTCTCTTTAATAAAAGGAACAAGCCAGACTTTGGACCATCACTGCCCAGAAAAGGTGCGACGTGTTGTTTTTGCTGTTGAGAGGTTGCATATTTGCGAAGAGTATTAGTGTGGAACATTTATCTGGTTTCAAACTCAAAGGAAGGCGTGTTTCATGGGAGCAGATGTCAGGTTAGAGCAGCCAGTGAAAGGAGTCACGTTGACCAGAAACTCAGGACGGTACTGAACCAGTTGCCCAACGCAGGCTGTCTCAAACAGCAATCCATCCGGTACCTCACCCACAAACCTTTTCTGTAACAGGCAAATCGTTTTTTTCTTCAGCCGTTTATTCTGTGCATCTCAATATCCCAACTTTTACCAACATTGACCAAATTGTCTGGATGTTGTTTGTCAAATAATTTTCCTTCCAAATCTTGGAATGTTAAATTAAAGCAACGCCACCATTTTTAAAGACAAGCAACTTGGACATTTTTGCTGTGAGAAATTTTAACAATGTTGTTTTGTTTTTCTGTTTCTTCTAAAGGACAACAATTTATTCTGTATATTCCGGTTAGTGGGGTGCATCTTACTCCACGGTCTGGGATAGCCTCGCGTGGTTTATATCATGTCCCCTTGTGAAAATGGACGCTGTATCTTGACTTCTCACTGTCGCCCTGCATAATGCTTATCTCGAGGCGTTGACCACAGCAATCTTCTTGCCTCTCCCTAAAGGAGGATAGTAAAAGCTTCTTTAGGTATGTGAAGAGGAAAACATTAGTTAAGACCAAAGTTGGACCCTTGCAGATCGAAAAAGGTGAATTTATTATGGGGAACAAGGAAATGGCAGATGAGTTGAACAGGTACTTTGGATCTGTCTTCACCAAGGAGGACACAAACAATCTTCCTGATATAACAGTGGCCAGGGGATCTGGGGTGACGGAGGCGTTGACCACAGCAATCTTCCTGCCTCTCTCCTCGCCTCCGTTTCTCTACTGGAACTGTAAACGTAGGCTCAATGCACAATAGATCATAGAACACAGAACAACAGAGGAACGTGACCCTCGGCCCACAATGTCTGTGCCAAACACGATGCAGAGACCAATGCTTAATTATTGTCACACAATCCACCACCCTCCACTCCCTGCATTAACGTTGTGTAATGTTCTGAATGTTCTGAAACTCAAGAGCAGTTTGCAAACTACACTAGCGTTTAATGATAGTATTTTGCAAAAACAAACATAAAACACTAAGGAGAAAACTCTGGTAAAAAACGATCAGCCTCAAACGTATGCATATTGTTGGACACACGCCTTCTGTATTTGTCTGAAGTTGTACCCTGTGGCGTTTTGCCAATAATTTATTTTATATTACCTGATAAAACAGAATTTATAGTCTGAGACCTTGCATTTGGAAAAAATAAGATTTCTCTTAATTGACAAACCAGAATTATTTGTTAGAATATGGTCTCCATTTATTGAATTTTTAATAAAGTGAATTGGTTTACACAAAATCAGGATATAAACATGAGTTTGGGATTGGATGAATAGTTATACTCAACATCTTGTTATTGCAATTCCTTTTTCGTTTTCTTTTTCTGTCTATTAGTTTATAGTTTCTCTTATCTTTTTATCCCTTTATCTTTATTCTTTAAAAACAAATTAAAAGTGAAGCTATGTAAGAAATCTGTAATTTTACTTCGGAGTCACGTGAATGACTACGTGAAGAACCCGCCTCAGGACGCATGTGCGGCATTACGTTTCAGCAGGCAACAGCGGCAGGCGGGAGACAGGGCTCCCGCAACAACCAGAAAAACTAAGCTTTAGGTAAGTACTTACCTTTATTTTAACAGCCCCTCGCGTCTGCTTGTTCCCCGCAGGGCATGCAAGCGGCCCCCTTGGACTCCGGGGAAGGAGTGTTCCGTTCGCGGGAGGGGGGGGAAAGACGCCACCAGGACCGCACACACGGTGGACCATGGACTGGGAGCTGTGCCGGTGCCGGTACCACTCCACAGGGGCGACAACGGGAAGACGGCGCTTGCACTCGTTGGAGGTTCCCCTCAGTCCTCGCTCGCCCCTCGAGTAGCTGGCCAGGTGAAGGCAGGCAGGCGGGCGGGCGGAGGCTTCCGACCATTCGGAGCCGATGAAGGGGACCCACGACGCAGTGCAGCCCGAGTGCAGGAGAGCAGCAGCCCGAGTGCAGGAGAGAGAGAGAGCGCACCGCGGCAGGACCGCTAACCAGCGCCCCGCTCCCGACACTGCACCAAACCCATCAGCACTTCAGCAACGGGCTGGGGAAAACGCTGCACCTGCCCGCTCGACGGAGGAACGTCTCATTGCGGGGGCAGCAACAGGCGGTAGGACCGCTTAGCGGGCAGTCCGCTACCCCGACACCGCGACCGAGCCCAGCCCGCTAGCGCCCTTAGCAGCGGGCTGGATGTATGCAAAACCGGCCGGTGGTGCCGACATCGGACGGGGACGTCTCTCCACCCAGGAGGGGGAGAGACAGCCGCCTGAGCTGCAGGAGCGGCTCTTGGGCATTGGAGAGGTGAGTTGCAGTTGTGTTTTTTTGCAGGTTTCAGGAACACAACGCAGAAAACTCTCAAAGAAAAACTGCCCCGCTCCAACTCTACCAGCGGGGCAGCAACCGGCGGCAGCGTCGCTCTCAGAGCGGTTTCGCTATCCCTGAGACCGAGCCAAGCCCAGTCTCGCCAGAGCCTGCACGGCGGACTGGGAAAGCGGCCAGGAAGCTAAACGGCCGGTCGCCTCCGATTCGTCGGAGGGGGACATGTCTCCACCAAAGCAGAAGAGAGACAGCCGCCTGAGCTGCATTTAGCAGCTCCTGGAGGAGATGGTCCACCGGGAACAGCAGCGCTCCCGGCGAGACAGGACAGGTACCTCCTCCATAGTGTTGTGTCAGGCACTGCCCTTTGCTACCCTCATACCACGGGCTGGAGCAGGAGGCTAGCATTGGTGACCAGGGCAGGGCTGGTCGGGAAATGGGGCAGGCGGACAAAATCGGGAGTATGCATGGGGTGCAGGATCAGGAACAGCTGTTGGGTGTGGTGGACCGCTTCGTAGCAACCCCACGGGCTGGAGCACCGCTGGAGTCAAAAAAGGCAGCCAGTATTAATCACCTATCCAACAAACCTCTACTGAAGAAGGTGCTCGCCGAGGTGCTGCAAGAATATACAGCACCAGAGAACTGTGAGGCCCTTAAGGGAAAAAAGCCTCAACAGCAAAATCTGGAAAAATGTGGTGGCCCTTATGCGGGCATAAAAACTCAAGCTACAGCGGATCCTAAGGCTCCTGACGTCAGCTATCACAGCCTATGCTCGTTCTGTGGAGACAACGAAGATGAATACATACCAGCAGGATGTGCTGGTATTAAGGTGTACCACACAATTCGAACTAAACAATCTCCGGAGGGAAATATAAGACCTGCCCTCAATCCCAAAATTTGCAGGCTTGTGTAAAGCCCCAGCTGCGGAGGCAGACTCACTGCTATTTGGGAGAGATCTGAACAAAAAGCTGAAGGAGATGGAAGAGGCATCAAAAACCTTCGGCATCATGAGGGCAGGCCCCGGGACGAGCAAACCACGACCTCCGATACCCAAGCGGCAGCACCCCACGGCATCCACCAGTCGACGTCTAGAATATGGGACTGGTGAACGCTTGGGGCCGCATTATCCCCAAAGATCTTTTAGATCAGGGCCCGCCGCGGACCCCCTGGAAAATGCGCCTCCCCCCAACGTCGCCAGCACGTCGTCAGAACAAAGTACTCAGAAAACAGAAAAGACAAAACCGCCAATAACCATGGAGGTAGGTGGGTCTGGTTCCTACCAACATATAGAGCTCTTTCCTGGACTATCTTGGGTTTCATATTAATTCAGTCCACGTGACTATAATGTTGCCAAGAGACAACATAGTTGAATTGGCACAAACAAGCAACAAATTAATGGTCAACAAACTACCAACTACTCAACAAGTAACAGAGTAATTGGGAAAATGGTAGCATTTCTGTCTACATGATTCGGACCTTAGTATCAAAAACGACATATACGTTGTCATTGAGCGTCTCATGAAGTTACCCACTGAAGTAATATCAGAAAGACAGTGGTGGGGTTACCACTTATACTGGGCATTAATTATCTAAAAATGTTTGGGTGAATTTTATGGATTTAAAGCACTTGCATGTACGGTTATAAATAGACTACACTACGGTGGTGGCCTACATTAACCATATGGGCGGCATAAAGTCGGTATCATGCGACAAGTTGGTCAAAACAATTTGGCAATGGTGTGTCCAAAGATGTATTTGATTATCAGCAACTTACCTGCCAGGTAAGCTAAATACAGTGACAGACACCAGGTCACATAAATTTAATGACAACATCGATTAGATGTTTTTATAAAAAAGTTTTAATAAAACTAACAAGCTATATGACACGCCAGATATCGATTATCTGCATCAACGCTAAATCACCAGGTGTTTGGGGATGTCCTATGTATGTCGCGTGGAAACCAGACCCTGGGGCAGCAAATGCGTTCGCGCTGGATTGGTGAAATTATTTCTAAGTATTTTTCCCTTCTGCCTCATCAGTCGAGGACTACGCACAGTACAAAAGGACTCTGCTTCAGGTATTTTGATAGTACCTGACGGACTTACGCAGCCATGGTTCCCAATACTCCATGACATGGTGGTTGAAACTTCGATGGTATTCCCCAGTGACCCAGAATTATTAACACTCGGAGCCGGGCACAAGTCATCTGTGCCATGGGAAATTCAAGCTCCTGGGGTGCAGATTCTGCACAAGCCACATCTGGGACTGGGATTGTTATACCGAACCGTCGACACCATGTCAGCATCCTTCTGAACATCCACTGGACTACAGCACTTGTCCAGCATCAAGAGAAGTACTGCAAGGATACAGGGATAACCTACTCAACCGATACAGTTACTACGAACTGGAATTCCTGGTGAACCTTCACCATGATGAAGGATTCGGCTACAGTACCATCAACACAGCTAGAATTGCCCTGCCTGTTTTTTCAAAACAGCTACAGGACAACAGGCCATGGGGTCACACTGGCTGGTGGTAAATCTTTGAAGGGTATTACAATTCTAAACCCCTAGACCAGGTACACCCATATATGGGATGTCACAGTGGAACTACCATACCTCAGGGGATACCCACCAGCCAGATCCCTCAACCTGAACCATCTATGCTCTAAACACATATGTTGAGGGCACTCGGAGCAGCACAGAGGGTCCAGTCACTACTCCTATTACAACTGGACACCATGCTCATAGCTTCAGACCAGATCTCTATCATTGTCCAGGGAATGGTCAAACCAGACCAGGAACACCTTATCCAGTCATAAAATCCGGGCTTACCCGCCAGAAAACACGGTAATGTGCCATGACCCTATTACCTTACATAGACACAACCTAAATATTCGAGGGAGATGAAAAGCCTTGTGGGTTGGTCACAAATAACCTTGTGGTCGGGTAACGAGCCTTTTTGGGATGGCTCAAGCAGGTACTAAAGCTCCTGGGATAAAACTAACATGTACAAAGTTTTTCATTCCACAGGACAAGCTTCCACGTCAACAGCAAAAGAATGGACGTGCCTATAAACCACATCCTGGCTACAGCAGAATGGTGGGGGTAAAACGTTCAGAGAAAGAATTTATTATAAACTGTTGACAAAACTTGTTTTTTATTTGCAGGAAAGATTCCAATCTGCAAATATTTAAATTAGTCCAGGGGAGCATTTAAATTTCTTCATTGTTATTGTAAAAATACCATTGTGTTTTTCTATAAACAGATTCATTGGCTGATTACGATAACACACTTCCTCCCTCAAAGACTTCGGCAGTGGTGTAGTAATAGCTGTTACACGGTTTGAAATCACAGAGCTTTGAAATCTTCACGTAGTCACTCACGTGACTCCGAAGTAAAATAGTAAGATTAAACGAGAACTTACCAGTTTGAAGTTTGATCTGTATTTTATGAGGAGTTACGATGAGGGATTACGTGCCCTCCGCTCCCACCCTCATTATATGGATCAAACTGATAAATTGATGTCTCTATTTTCTTTACTATGTTACTTCAAATACTTGTGTCTATCTGTGATTCCACACCGCTGCTTTGAAGTATGCCGCACATGCGTCCTGAGGCGGGTTCTTCACGTAATCCCTCATCGTAACTCCTCATAAAATACAGATCAAACTTCAAACTGGTAAGTTCTCGTTTAATCTTACTATTATATTGTCGCTTACAGCTATTTGTATACATGCTTCTAATAAAAATATATTAAACATAGAATGCATAGAGTTAGTTCATGGACTTAATTTCAGTGCGGTAGTGCTACCCATTTAAACATTATCTCGATGTTCAGTTTCCAGGTGAAACCAAGGAAGGAATTCTTTCAACGATGAAGGGAGCAGGCTGCATCTTTGTGCTGTTGCTTGTTCATGCGGAGACCATGGGTAGGTAATGGCACCATCTACGCGACCATCACATACACCTTCCCGTGAATATTGTGCTACTTCACTGCCTCAGTCGATGTATGGGATGAGTTCCGATTGTCAGTAGAGTCGCTGTTAACAAAGTCCTGGGTCAGATGGTCGTGGGTTCAAATCCCCCATTTGGAGCATTCGAGCGACAGAGATTGTGACTTTATTCTAATATGATTTTTGGAAGAATTGGCAACTGTAAAATGGAAATGTACCTGCTTTTGCTTAACTACCACTCTACCCTCGAAAAGTTACACAAGTCGCCAACGTAAAAAGCTGAAGTTCCAGAGGAGTTCTCTGTGATTGTGCCGGACCATCCGGTGGTGGCCATGGTGGGTGAAGATGCCCTATTGGAATGTCAGAAGGTACCGGATACATCACTGGACGCTCTGGAGGTCCGATAGTTTACATCGAGCCCGGGATCACCGGTACATTTATACACCAGCGGCCAGGACGGAGCTGAGGTGCAGGACGAGGCTTATCGAGGGAGGATGGAACACTTTCGGGAAGAGTTTCCCCATGGAAATGCCTCGCTTAAACTGAAGAGGGTCAAAGTATCAGATGCTGGAATGTACAGATCCACGGACGATGCGGTCTCCCAGGTCTTGCACACCGCTCTCTCCCATCTGGACAGCCAGAAGGGGGGGGCTACGTGAGGATGCTGTTCATAGACTACAGTTCAGCATTCAACACGATAGTCCCCACCAGACTGGCCGGGAAGCTAATGGAATTGGGGCTCAGCACCTCCCTGTGTGCCTGGGTCCTGGACTTTCTCACCGCCAGGCCCCAGGTAGTCAAGATGGGAGGGAATACATCGAAGTCCCTCACCCTGAGCACAGGATCGCCCCAGGGTTGCGTCCTCAGCCCCCTATTGTACTCCCTGTACACACGACTGTGTGGCTAGGTTCAGCTCCAACTCAATAATTAAGTTTGCTGATGACACTATGGTGGTGGGCCTGATCTCAGACAACGACGAGAAGGCCTACCGGGAGGAGGTGGCTGATCTAGCACTCTGGTGCCAGGATAGCAGCCTCCTCTTGAACATCAAAAAAACGAAGGAGCTGATCATGGAATTTAGGAGGGCACATCATCCGAGGACGTACACTCCATTGAGGATAAATGGGGATCCTGTGGATAAGGTGAACTTTTTAAATATCTGGGAGTCCACATCTCTGAGGATATGACATGCGCATCAAGTCAAGTCAAGTCAAGTCAAGTCAAGTTTATTTGTCACATACACATACGAGATGTGCAGTGAAATGAAAGTGGCAATGCTCGCGGAACAACAAAACAACCAAACAAATTATAAACACAACCATAACACACATATTATTTTACATAATAAATAATAGAAGCATCACACGCCTCAGCACTCGTGAGTAAGGCAAGGCAGCGCCTTTACCACCTCAGGCAATTGAGGAAATTCAGAGTGTCTCCGAGGATCCTCCAGTGCTTCTACTCAGTGGCTGTGGAAAGCATCTTGTCCGGGAACATTACCATCTGGTTTGGGAATTGCTCTGCCAAGGACAAGAAGGCTCTGCAGAGAGTAGTGCGTTCGGCCGAACGCACTATGGGAACTTCACTTGCCCCCCTGCAGGAACTATACATTAGGAGGTGCAATTCCAGAGCCAACAATATCATGAGAGACCCCTTCCACCCCTGCAACGGACTGTTCCAGCTGCTACGGTCAGGCAAACGCCTCCGTTGCCATGCGGTGAGAACGGAGAGGTTGAGAAGGAGTTTTTTCCCAGAGGCCATTCGGACTGAAAACGCCTATCTCACCAGGGACTAACTCTACTGAACGTTTTACCTTCCATTATTTATTATGTAAAAGAATATGTGTGTTATGATTGTGTTTATAGTTTGTTTGGTTGTTTGTCTTTTGTCCGCGAGCATTGCCACTTTCATTTCACTGCACATCTCGTATGTGTATGTGACAAATAAACTTGACTTGACTTGAGTTGACTTGACTTGACACGTGTTCCATCAGCACCCCCACGTAGCGTCAGCAGGAGGCGCTGCAGCTGCAGGTTGTAGGTGAGTCCCTGTGGTTTACATCAAGGTTTACACCGGGAATGTCAGTAAGCAGCACCTCACACTAGCATTTTACTGGGAAGTTCAAGGATTGACAATGCCTGGAACGGAATGGCAACGGCGAGGTTGTGTGCAGGAAGGAACTGCGGATATAGGTTTACACCGAATGTAGACACAAAATGCTGGAGTAACTCAGCGGGACAGGCAGCATGTGTAGAGAGAAGGAATGGGTTGTAGCGAGTTCAAATGGGTAGAGTAAAATAGTTATTGTAAAAACAACATTTAAACCACACGTTTAAGAAGGAACTGCAGATGCTGGAAAATCAAAGGTAGACAAAAATGCTGGAGAAACTTAGCGGGTGAGGCAGCAGCATCTATGGAGCTAAGGAAACAGGCAACGTTTCGGGTCGAGACCCTTCCGCAGATTGATGTGAGGGTGGGGGGGGGGGGGGGGGGAAGAAGAAAGGAAGGGGCGGGGACGGTGGGGGGGGGGAGAGCTGGGAAGAGGAGGAGAAAGCAGGGACTACCTGAAATTGGAGAAGTCAATGTTCATACCGCTGGGGTGTAAACTGCCCAAGCGAAATATGAGGTGCTGCTCCTCCAATTTATGGCGGGCCTCACTCTGGCCATGGAGGAGGCCCAGGACACTAAGGTCAGGGATTGGGAATGGGAGGGGGAGTTGAAGTGCTGAGCCACCAGGACATCAGGTTTCGTTATTGCGAACCGAGCGGAGGTATTGGGCAAAGCGATCGCCAAGCCTACAGTTGGTCTCACCGATGTAGAGCAGCTGACATCTATAGCAGAGGGTGCAACAGATGAGGTTGGAGGAGGTGCAGGTGAACCTCTGTCCAACCTGGAAAGACTGCTTGGGTCCTTGAATGGAGTGAAGGGGAGAGGTAAAGTGATAAGTGTAGCATTTCTTGCAGTTGCAAGGGAAAGTGCCAGGAGAGGCGGTGGTTCGGGTGGGAAGGGACGAATTGACCAGGGAGTTCGGGAGGGAGCGGTCTTTGCGAAAAGCAGACAGGGGAGGAGATGGGAAGATGTGGCCAGTGGTGGGATCCTGTTGGTGGTGGCGAAAATGTTGGAGGATTATTTGTCCTCACCTTCCACCCTACCATCCGTCACATACAACAAATAATCCTCCGACATGTGCAAAAAATAATTATTTTGATTATCTCGAGAGTGGATGTTTCTGGATTTTGAACAAATGTCTGTATAAAACGGCCCCTGCCCGCTGCAGTGAGAAAGAGTAAAATTTATGGTAATTAAACATTCAATTCCTTACATTTGGCATAGAAATTCATGACAAAGTGAGATTTAAAAATCAGTTTATATTGTGAATTCCTGTGTGAATGGGATTAGTTTGTTGTTTGGACACTTTGGCTATTTAAAAATTATTTGTAGCCTTTTCTTAAGAATGGGATAGATGTTTAGATCTAGTAATTTAATTTAGATGAATTTAATTGATTTGATGACTGATGAATATGAATTTTTTGTTGGGTATTTACTATTCGTGTTAATGTTACAATAATATTAAAGTTCTGATCTTGAGAATATTACATTTTTCAATTTTCAAGACAGTCTGGGCGTTTATTACTATTTCCGTCACAACGGGTAATTTTGTAATTAGCTTTTAGTGGTCTGAGAAACGACTACTGGAGTTTTCAACAGATCTTTATACAAAAGTTTGATATCCAGTATACAGGTTCTCCAGACACATCTGCCCACAACGGTGGTCAGCACTGAACTAACGCGCGCAAGTGAAAAACCGCACAAAACAAGCAGCCCCTCCCGAATCATGCTACTTAATTAGGTAATTAACTAATTATATACTTTAATTTCAGGCCATCCAAGTAAGGATGCTTGTTTCCAGAATGCTTCAATCTATAATAACTGAACATTTCACAGTTCTGTTAATTTTTAATAAAGTTATGGGCTTTTGACTGTCCTCGATCACAGCTTTTGTGTTAAGTGAATGGAAAAGCAATAGGGGACAAGATGCTAATTTCCCAGTATGCAAATGGCCATAACTGTTTTAATACTTAAAATATGAAAGTGAATTAGGTGTCAAATTAAAGTCCTTTTTCAACTTTATATGATGGAATAAATGACAGGCTTGGTTTGTTTAAATCTTAAAATGTTGTAACATTCCTAATTTTTTTAATATATTTTTTAATCAAAAATATTTATTCAAATATGAAAATAGTATTTCCAATACAGTAAAACAAAACACCACCATAATACAAGACAAACAAATATGCTAAGCAGCTACTAAACAAGTATATTACAATCCTTGTCCAGGATACATTCAACCCCCACTCGGTGCCCAGCGGTCGCGGAAACTCCCTCAGGGTGAACATTCCTAATCTTTGGTAGGAATGAGGACCAAGACTGTCAGACACTTACCGGTATCCGCTGCTGCCGGTTGCATCGTTGTGTTGTCGGTGGAATGAATGGTGGAGCCGCAGATACCCGGCTGATGGAAGCGTCGCTATGTTGCTGCTTGTCTTGTCACAGCTCGTCCTCTCCCTCGGCGACTTGCAGGGGGGCCGGTGAAGGGGGTCGCTGCCGAACGCCTGGTCAAAGACAAGACGAGGCCGGTCACCGTCCATCAGCGACAACATTTCGTTCATCAGTTCACACCGAGGCCGTCCATGTGCAGGATCCTGGAGGCCCTCGTACTTGCCTTCGGCCGGCGCTTGTTAGAGGTAAGGAGAGGTTCCTTGATCCATGTAGAAATACCTGGTTAAACCGGCGGCAATGTAACTGTGTCCGACCTGAAACTGGGCCTGGATTTGCAGGAACCATGCTTGAGGCCTTGACGTTTAGCTGGGCCGGGTTGGCGTCGAGGTCATCGGCTGCGT
This sequence comes from Leucoraja erinaceus, assembly GCF_028641065.1. Lineage (NCBI taxonomy): Eukaryota > Metazoa > Chordata > Chondrichthyes > Rajiformes > Rajidae > Leucoraja > Leucoraja erinaceus. The sequence continues at coordinate 37,473 of NW_026576383.1, forward strand.
CCATAACAGCGGGTCCGAAAACGTTAGGGCCGACGGGGTGACCAATGTAGCGGGACAGGCAGCCTGTGTTGGAGAGAAGGAATAGGTTGTAGCGAGACCACACGGGTAGAGTCAAATAGTTTTATTGTAAAAACAACATTTAAACTGCACGGGTATCTGGTCGAGGGAAAACCGTTTCTGAGCTCTTGTTAACGCGAAGAGGACCAACTGTCAACCGTCAACCTTCAAACACCAACCGCCAACCGTCAACTGTCAATCACCAACCGTCAACTGCCAACCGTCAAACACCAACTGCCAAAAGCCCGCGCGCCAACCCTGTCACGTGACAGACCCGGCCTCTGACGAGGGTTTTCTAATACACAGGTAAACAAAAGCAAAGATCCTAGAGGATCTTTGTACAAAAGTGCTGGAGAAACTCAGCGGGTGCAGCAGCATCTATGGAGCGAAGGAAAAAGGCAACGTTTCAGGCCGAAACCCTTCTTCAGACACTAATTTCTCTAATACACAGTTTAACCAATAGGTCCCGCTACAGAGTGATGATTCGGGTCGAGATCCTTTTTCAGACTGAGAATCATGGCAGATGGAGTCCAGAGAAATGGACACGGGCCGCGGAACCGGGGGCTGCAGCTGCTGTGCTCTGAACAACCTGGTCGTGGGTGTTGGAGAGCCGAGGATGATGGAGGGATGGATGGAAGCAGAAGCAGCGGAGGGGGGCAGATGCGGACGGGGAGCCGGGGCTGGCGAGTGTTTGCCGGGCTGGCGAGTCGCTCGCTGCAGCTCCGGCCATGGAGCAGTCTCAGTGCAAGAGTCCCGGGCCGTCTGAGGCATTGTGCCGCTGCCGTGAGAGTCTCTGCGCCCAATTCACCCTGGTGACCGGCATAGACCAGGCTGCGGCTCGGTTCATCCTGGAGGACAACCAGTGGCTGCTGGAAGTAGGTACCAAACACTGGATAGAAGCGGTGGAATATAGTGGACTTCAAATGGGGATGGATGGAGAAGGCATCCTGCTTGACTGCAGGATTTTCACACTGTAACTGCAGGAAAAGTGTTCCCGATGTTGGGGGAGTTCAGAGATGAGGACAAACTTTCTTCACCCAGAGAGTTGTGAATCTGTGGAATTCTCTGCCACAGAAGGCAGTGGAGGCCAATTCACTGGATGTTTTCCAGAGAGAGTTACATTTAGCTGTTGCAGCTAGCAAAAGCAGGGGATATGGGGAAAAAACAGGAAAGGGGTACTGATTTTAGATGAATAGCCATGATCATATTGAATGGCAGTGCTGGCTCGATAGGGCGTAAGGCCTATTCCTGCACCTATTTCCTATATTTCTATTCTTGAGAATATATGGCAATAAAACTCGACCACTTGATTTTGAAGCATTGGGGGGGAGGTTGTAGGACGAGGGAGCCCCCCATCCCACGGTTGGGACTTTTTGAAATTTGATGTATTAAAATCATGTTTTAGTGCATTGTGAAGTATGATTTCAATGGTTTTTGTTTGAAGTATATTTAAGAAAATGCAGAGCCCTCAAGAGATAGGAGGAGGTGATTATTATTTTTGTTATTGCTCGACCTCCAAAAACTGGGGAATGATAATACAGGCCATTCCCCACCTCAAAAAGTGTGGGGGATATATTCCCCCCCCCCCCCTCCGCTCCCCCAGATCGACGCCAGTGCCTTCCACGGTACAGACAATTTGACTTTTAATTGTGTTATAATTTCAAGTGCTTTTTTTTTGTTTGTAGTTGTAAAAAGGGAGAAGAAATAATCATAACATTTCCTGACTTTGCAAAGTTATACAAATTATGTGTTGCACGGGGGGGGATCTGAGTATTTTGAAAGTATGCATTCTCATTTTGACGTATATTTCATTTTGATTTGAATTGAGAATCATCAAACCATGACATTAATAAAGGGGTATATGTTTGTAGAAACGTTACTTTTTTTAAAGTAACACTTTTGAGAAATCTAAAATGCATTAGATATATCAATTTCAATGCCCCGAGTAGGTGAATCGAGGAACAGAGGACAGTTTTAAGGTGAAGGGGAAACGATTTAATAGGAATCATAGAAACATAGAAAATAGGTGCAGGAGTAGGCCATTCAGCCCTTCGAGCCTGCACCGCCATTCAATATGATCACGGCTGATCATCCAACTCGGTATCCTGTACCTGCCTTCTCTCTATATCCCCTGATCCCTCCAGCCACAAGGGCCACATCTAACTCCCTCTTAAATATAGCCAATTAACTGGCCTCAACTACTTTCTGTGGCAGAGAATTCCACAGATTCACCACTCTCTGTGTGAAAATCTTTTTTGTCATCTCGGACCTAAAAAACTTCCCCCTTATCCTTAAACTGTGACCCCTTGTTCTGGACTTCCCCAACATCGGGAACAATCTTCTTGCATCTAGCCTGTCCAACCCCTTAAGAATTTTGTAAGTTTCTATAAGATCCCCCCTCAATCTTCTAAGCGAGTACAAGCTGAGTCTATCCAGTCTTTCAGCATATTTAAGTCCTGCCATCCGAGGAATCAGTCTGGTGAACGTTCTCTGTACTCCCTCTATGGCAAGAATGTATTTCCTTAGATTAGGAGACCAAAACTGTACACAATACTCCGGGTGTGGTCTCACCAAGGCCCTGTACAACTGCAGTAGAACCTCCCTACTCCTATACTCAAATCCTTTTGCTATGAATGCTAACATGCCATTTGCTTTCTTCACTGTCTGCTGCACATGCATGCCTACTTTCAATGTGTTCAAGAAGGAAGTGCAGATGCTGGACTTTCTGCTTCAGGAAAGTCTACTTTCAATGACTGATGTACCATGACACCCAAGTCTCGTTGCATCTCCCCCTTTTCCTAATCGGCCACCATTCAGATAATAGTCTGCTTTCCTGTTTTTGCCACCAAAGTGGATAACCTCACATTTATCCACATTATACTGCATCTGCCCTGCATTTGCCCACTCACTCAACCTATCCAAGTAACCGAGCAGCCTCCTAGCCTCCTGCTCACAGCTAACACTGCTCCCCAGCTTCGTGTCATCCGCAAACTTGGAGATGTTGCATTCAATTCCCTCGTCCTAATCATTAATATATATTGTAAATAGCTGGAGTCCCAGCACTGAGCCTTGTGGTACCCCACTAGTCACTGCCTGCCATTCTGAAAAGGACCCGTTTACTCCTACTCTTTGCTTCCTGTCTGCTAGCCAGTTCTCTATCCACATCAATACTGAACCCCGAATGCCGTGTGCTTTAAGTTTGTATACTAATCTCTTATGTCGGACCTTGTCGAAAGCCTTCTGAAAGTCCAGATATAACACATCCACTGGTTCTCCCTTGTCCACTCTACTAGTTACATCCTCAAAAAATTCTATAAGACTCGTCAGACATGATTTACCTTTCATAAATCCATGCTGACTTTGTCCAATGATTTCACCACTTTGCAAATGTGTTGCTATCCTATCTTTATTAACTGACTAGCAGTTTCCCCACTACCGATGTTAGACTATCTGGTCTGTAATTCCCCGTTTTCTCTCTCCCTCCCTTTTTAAAAAGTGGGGTTACATTAGCTACCCTCCAATCCTCAGGAGCTGCTCCATCATCTAAAGAATTTTGAAAAATTATCACTAACGCATCCACTATTTCTGGGGCTACTTCCTTAAGCACTCTGGGATGCAGCCTATCTGGCCCTGGGGATTTATTGGCCTTTAATCCATTCAATTTACCTAACACCACTTCCCGACTAACCTGGAGTTCCTCCATCTCATTTGGCCCCCGGTCCCCTGCTATTTCCGGCAGATTATTTATGTCTTCCATCGTGAAGAAAGAACCAAAGTAGTTTTCAATTGGCCTGCCATGTCCTTTTTCCCCATGATCAATTCACCTGTTTCTGACTGCAAGGGACCTACATCTAATCTTTTTCTCTTCGCATATCTATAAAAGCTTTTGCAGTCAGTTTTTATGTTCCCTGCCAGTTTTCTTTCATAATCTATTTTCCCTTTCCTAATTAAGCCCTTTGTCCTCCTCTGCTGGTCTTTGAATTTCTCCCAGTCCTCCGATATGCTGCTTTTTCTGGCTAATTTGTACGCATCATCCTTCGCTTTGATACTATCCCTGATTTCCCTTGTTATCCACGGATGCACTACCTTCCCTGATTTATTCGTTTGCCAAACTGGGATGAACAATTTTTGTAGTTCATCCATGCAGTATTTAAATGTCTTCCATTGCATATCCACCGTCAACCCTTTTAGAATTAATTGCCAGTCAATCTTGGCCAATTCACGTCTCATACCCTCAAAGTTACCTTTCTTTAAGTTCAAAACCATTGTTTCTGAATTAACAATGTCACTCTCCATCCTAATGATGAACTCAACCATATTATGGTCACTCTTGCCCAAGGGGGCACGTACAACAAGATTGCTAACTAACCCTTCCTCATTACTCAATACTATGTCTAAAATAGCCAGCTCTCGCGTTGGTTCCTCTACATGTTGATTTAGATAACTATCCCGCATACATTTCAAAAAATCCTCTTCCTCAGCACCCCTGTCAATTTGATTCACCCAATCTATATGTAGATTGAAGTCACCCATTATAACTGTTTTGCCTTTGTCGCACGCATTTCTAATTTCCTGTTTGATACCATCTCCAACTTCACTACTACTGTTAGGTGGCCTGTACACAACACCCACCAGCGTTTTCTGCCCCTTAGTGTTTCGCAGCTCTACCCATACCGATTCCACATCCTCCAAACTAATGTCCTTTCTTTCCATTGCGTTAATCTCCTCTCTAACCAGCAATGCTACCCCATCTCCTTTTCCTTTCTCTCTATCCCTCCTGAATATTGAATATCCCTGGATGTTCAGCTCCCAGCCTTGGTCACCCTGGAGCCATGTCTCCGTGATCCGAACTATATCATAATCATTAATGGCTATCTGCACGTTCAACTCATTCACCTTATTACGAATACTCCTTGCATTGAGACACAAAGCCTTCAGGCTTACAACTCTCTTACCCCTTATACAATTATGTTGAGAAGTGGCCCTTTTTGATTTTTGCCCTGGTTTTGTCTGCCAGCCACTTTTACTTTGCACCTTGCTACCTCTTTCTTCTACCCTCATTTTACACCCCCCTGCCTCTCTGCTCTTGTACCCATCCCCCTGCCACATTAGTTTAAATATGTGTTTGTGGTTTGCGACTTCGATTCTCCTCATCTGCAGTTCCCTCTTAAAAACACTGTGTACACTCTACTGCGTTATCTCTTCAAGATATGCCTACCTTGAAGAAGTTCTCCTCTTCTCTCCGGAGACAGTTTGTGTGTGCGTATACATATATATTTACTTGTGTTTCTATAAATGTATGTGCATATACGTGTGTGTATATATATATATATATATGTGTGTGTGTGTGTATATATATGTGTGAGTGTATATATGTGTGTGTGTATAAATGTATGTATGTATGTGTGTTTATATATATGTGTGTACGTGTGTGTGCGCATATATATGCGTGTGTATACACACACGGGAGCACCTCAAGACTGCGTGCTCAGCCCCCTGCTGTACTCACTCTATACTCATGACTGTGTAGACAGTCATAGTGCGAACTCCATCATCAAGTTCGCCGACGACACTACTGTTGTGGGACGAATCACTGATGGGGACGAGTCAGAGTATAGAAGTGGGATCGACCTATTGACCAAATGGTGCCAGCACAATAACCTGGCTCTCAACACCAGCAACACCAAGGAACTGATTGTGGGCTTTGGAAGGGGTAGGATAGGGACCCACAATCCCGTTTATATGGTGGAAAGAGTCAAGAAGTTCCTGGGTGTGCATATTTCTGAAGATCTTTCCTTGTCCCAGCACATTGATGCAATTGTAAAGAAAGCACATCAGCGCCTCTACTTCCTGAGAAGATTACGGAGAGTTGGTTTGTCAAGGAGGAATCTCTCTAACTTCTACTGGTGCACAGTAGAGAGCATGCTGACCGGTTGCATTGTGGCTTGGTTCGGCAACTTCAACGTCCAGGAGCGGAAAAGAATGCAGAAAGTTGTGACCACTGCCCAGTACATCATCGGCTCTGACCTCCCCACCATCGAAGGGATCTATCGCAGTTGCTGCCTCAAAAAGGCTGGCAGCATCATCAAGGACCCACACCATCCTGGCCACACACTCATCTCTCCACTGCCATCAGGCTATTAAACTCAACTCAAACAAACTCTGAACTATAACAGCCTATTGTACTTTATCTGTTTATTTATGTGTGTATATATGGTCTATGCTATATAGGCACACTGAACTGTTTTGTATGTATGCTTACTATATTCTGTTGTGCTACAGCAAGCAAGAATTTCATTGTCCTATCTGGGAGACATGACAATAAACTCTCTTGACTTGACTATATATGTGTGTGTGTGTGTGAGTGTGTGTCTAGGAGGGGGACCAGTGGCTGAGGGTACAGCAACGGATGGAAGCTGGCAGAGAGCACAGTTGCAGAGTGAAGGATGCAGTTTCACCTCACTGTTGTTACCATCAGTGTGTGGAGAGGGAACACACACGAGGTGTCCACGGGGACTCTGGAGACCGTCCGTGAATGCTGGTCGCCGCGGGAGGTCGTGTGTTTGTTGATCAAGTTGGCATCATATTAATTTGATGAACTGTCAACATAGGCAGCCTTTGATTGTGTTAATACTGTATCTTTATTTGTAGTTTTTGAATAAAAGTATTTGTGTAATAAAAAATAAAAATATATAAAAACCCACCACCCCGTGTGCGCGCGCGTGATTACCACCTTAAATAACCCCAGGGGCACCCGTGACCACCACCTCTGGTCAGGACATGAAGGGCCGAATGGCCTGGACCTGCACCTGTTGTCTATTGTCTACCCAGAGCCGAAGGTTATGTACAGTGCGTGGCTCACCACCAGGGGTCGCCACAAGAGCTTTATTGAGACTAGTGTAGATGGGACATGTTGGCTGGTGTGGGCAAGTAGGGCCGAAGGGCCTGTTTCCACACTGTATCACTCTGTGACTAGTGTAGCTGGAACATTGTTGGCTAGTATGGGCAAGTTGGGCCGAAGGGCCTGTTTCCACTCTGTATCACTCTGTGATTAGTGTAGCTGGGACATTGTTGGCTAGTATGGGCAAGTAGGGCCAAAGGGCCTGTTTCCACACTGTATCACTCTGTGACTAGGGTAGATGGGGCATGTTGGCTTCTATGGGCTAGTTGGGCCGAAGGGCATGTTTCCACACTGTATCACACTAGTACTCTATGCGCCGCAGAAAGCATTTTATCTGTAGGAAGGAACTGCAGATGCAGGTTTACATTGAAGAAGGACACAGAATGCTGGAGTAACTCAGCGGGACAGGCAGCATCTATGGAGAGGAGGGATGAGTGACAGTTGAGAACTGTGCACACAGCCCAGACCATCGCGCAAACCAACCTCCCCTTCCATTGACTCTTGGTCATAGAGTGATACAGTATGGAAACAGGCCCTTCGGCCCAACTTGCCTACACCGGCCAACATGTCCCATCTACACTAGTCCCACTTGCCTGCGCTTGGTCCATATCCCTCCAAATCTGTCCTATCCATGTACCTGTCTAAATGTTGCATAAACGATTGGATAGTCCCAGCCTCAACTACCTCCTCTGGCAGCTTGTTCCATCCACCCACCACCCTCTGTGTGAAAAAGTTACCCCTCAGATATCTTATCTCTTTCACATTGAACCTATGTCCTCTGGTCCTCGATTCCCCTACTCTGGCCAAGAGACTCTGTGCATCTACCCGATCTGTTCTTCTCATGATTTTGTACACATCTACACTTCATGCTGCCTCGGCAAGGCCACATTTACATTCCCCCTGGTTTTATTTCCGCGCTCACTGGGGTTTGTTTCACGACGCGGAATTTGGGAATTAAATGGGAGCCGTTCGTTCAGCGCCGACCTGTTGTCCACCGGGTTTCTGCCCCACAGCCCCTGAGCCCCGCTTCTGACGCCGGTCCCGGGACCCGACCCTTTTACACACCCGGAGCGGAACCTGAGCAGATTCTCAGCCAGTTGTTTAAATCCCAATTCCTGAAGAAAGGATAAAGTTTCTCTGTGAATTTATTCCCAGTGAAGGTGTGGAGATGGGACTTGGTGTCCGCGTTGTAAAATGAAACTGTCCCAGACTCGTAACTGAGATAAACTCCCACCCTCCCGGGGATGGGACGGGCGGGGAGAGGGAATGGAGGGGTGGTGAATGCATGAAACCCGTCACCCCACTGCTCGATGCTCCAGACTCCAGTCTCCGGGGTCAGTGGGACCCGTCTCTTCCTCTCCACAGACTCTGCGGCGACTCCCAGCCTCCAGCGCCGACTCCCCGCCATCTCCACCTCCCAGTAATGTCTCCCCGATGTGAATCCCTCCGATCCCAGCACACACGGCCAGACTGTAAACCTCTTCCCGGTGTCAGGGAGACTCCTCCCGGTCCAGGTCCGTCTCACCCTCTTCCGATCCTCAGACACCTCGAGCTCTGGATTCGCTGTTTCCACATCCAGGGTGACGGAGACTGGGGGGAGAAGCAGAGAATCAGAGAGTCCCCGGGAGTCGGGGGGAGACTCGGGCAGCGCGGCCCCGGGACCGGGGGAGAGGCCGCTCAGCCTCAGGCACAGGCGGGCGGATAACTGGACGATATCCCGGCGTTTTCCCACCCACCAACATCCCATGGACTAAAACATGTTTCATGGAGTTTCCTAATTGGGGTGGAAGTGGACGGGAAGCGGGTAAACGGTGAGAAATAAAAACAAACTGTTGGAGGAAGTCCGTGGGTCAGGCAACACACGTGTAAGGAAATGACAGAACATGTCTAGGGTCTGGACACTTCTTCATTCTCATGCTTCCCTCTGCTCCCTCCGTAGAAAGAGACAGGGGAAGGGGTACAGCAAAATACTCTACTCGTAATATACATATACATACGGGGGCGTGCGGGGATAGGGGGGGGGGGGGGGGGCGTGTTGAGTGGAAGGGTCGGAGGAGGGGGCGGGGGTTCGGCTGTTTGACCCCTTGCCCCCCCCCCCGCCCAGGCCTAAAGCTGTTCAAGGAGCCGAGCACCAAGTCCAAACGGCTGATCCTGCACAACGCGCTACTGCTGTCTGGCAGGGAAGGTGAACGAGGCCCAACGGGACCAGGTCATCGAGGTGAGTCCCCCCTCCCACCGTCTCCCACTCCCCTCCTCCCTTCTCCCCCCCCCCCTCCCGCTCCCCTCTCTCTCTTCCCTCCCCCCCTGCCCGGCCCACTCCTTACTCTCCCCTCTCCCCACCCTGACCTCTCCTCCTCCCCTCTCACCATCTCCCCCTCCCTTTCCCGCCAACTCCCGCGGACCAGCCCCCACCCCTCTCTCTTCCTCCCCCCCTCCCCGGCCCACTCCCTACAAACCCCCTCTCCCCGCCCATTTCTTCCCTTGGGGTGCGAGCGATGGGGGGGGGGGAGTTAGGGGGGGGATTGGGATTGGAGGGGATGGTTCAGGTTGCTGGGCACTGGGTGCTGGGCCGGGTTGGGGTTACTGGCCGCTGGACCAACTCTCCCAGTGACCGCTCCCCTCTCCTCTCCTCTCCTCCCCACAGGAGCAAAGATTATAGAGAAGCAAGATAGACCACTCCTGGAAAAACGCGTAGTATCACGTGTGTGATTGTCGACGCCATTTTTCGAGGCATTTATTGGGGCTTCCCCCACACTGTCATGACGTCCTTATCTAAATTCCATCTCACTGCTCTGCTATCAAGTATTCTAATCGTAAATCTAAACAACCCGACCTGTCATTCTTTAGGTTCCCGCTATAAAAAAGAAACGTGAGAAAATATTTTTATTATTTTCAGTCGCTATTCTGTGGTGAAAATGTTATTTTCTGTTCTCCCCTCAACGGCCTTTGGGAAACTGGGTTTGTTGGTACATTAGAAAGTTATTAGACTTATTTTTAATATATCTTTACTCACCACAATAATAAAGACAATAATTTTAACACTTCTGTACGTTTTTGGTTTTGATCTTGTAAGGGATTGGTCTCCACAATATGGCCCGCGGGACACATTAGGCCCAGTGACCAGGAAATTTTTCGAGCTCAGATTCGTGTCCGGGAAGGAAGGCGGTGGCTGTTACCCGTTATGTCCCTCGAATTGTCGAGACATCATAAGCAAAGATCACAAGCCCGCCATGAAGAAGGGTGCAATCAAATATTATATAACTCTGCTCTATCATCTTTGGGTGCAATGGTGGGCCGGGGGGTTCGGCGGCGGCGGCCGCAATCAAAGATACTAGTGGAGCTCTGCTCCATAATCTTTGGTCGGAATGGGACGGCTGTGCGTTATAATGTGCTATCGTTCCACTCTCCCTCTCCCCCTTCTCCCTCTTCCACTTGTCCCTGTCCCCCTTCTCCCTCCCCCCTTCTCCCTGTCCCCCCCTTTCCCCTTCTCCCTCCCCCTTCTCCCTCTCCCCCTTCTCTCTCTCTCTCTCCCTCTCTCTCTCTCGATCTCTCTCTCCCCTCCTCTCGATCTCTCGCTCCCCTCTCTTCTCTCGATCTCTCTCTCTCTCTCTCTCCCCTCTCTCTTCGCGATCTCCCTCCCTTCCCTCTCTCCCTCCCTTCCATCTCTCCCTCCCTTACCTCTTCGTGAGAGTTGGCAGCTCTGCTATGCCTTGGGTCCAAAAGAGGATAGATAGAAAATACTTAATGGTCTTTGTAAGAAGATTTTAATAAGCTCTTCTACATTTAAGGTAAATTGACATATTAGAGGCAAAACGCATTTTCAATATACAGGTCTCTCCACACAACTGAAAACAATTGCATTTAAGTGATATATCATCCATTGTTCAGGCAAGTAGGTTACAATAAACTTCCTACATATTCCAGGAATTCATCTCATAAAAATGGGAGAGGCTTAAATGCATTGTAAAATCATAAATCCATGTTGACTTGGACTAATCCTTTTACTGCTATCCAAATGCCCCATTATTACATCTTTAATAATTTACTCCAGCATCTTTCACACCACCAAAGTCAGGCTAACTGGTCTGTAATTCCCCGTTTTCTCTCTCGCTCCTTTCTTGAAAAGTGGGATAGCATTAGCTATCCTCCAATCCACAGGAACTGATCGTAAATCTATTGATCGTTGGAAAATAATAGAAACATAGAAACATAGAAATTAGGTGCAGGAGTAGGCCATTCGGCCCTTCGAGCCTGCACCGCCATTCAATATGATCATGGCTGATCATCCAACTCAGTATCCCGTACCTGCCTTCTCTCCATACCCTCTGATCCCCTTAGCCACAAGGGCCACATCTAACACTCTTAAATATAGCCAATGAACTGGCCTCGACTACCCTCTGCGGCAGAGAGTTCCAGAGATTCACCACTCTCTATGTGAAAAAGGTTCTTCTCATCTCGGTTTTAAAGGATTTCTCCCTTATCCTTAAGCTGTGACCCCTTGTCCTGGACTTCCCCAACATCGGGAGCAATCTTCCTGCATCTAGTCTGTCCAACCCCTTAAGAATTTTGTAAGTTTCTATAAGATCCCCTCTCAATCTCCTAAATTCTAGAGAGTATAAACCAAGTGTATCCAGTCTTTCTTCATAAGACAGTCCTGACATCCCAGGAATCAGTCTGGTGAACCTTCTCTGCACTCCCTCTATGGCAATAATGTCCTTCCTCAGATTTGGTGACCAAAACTGTACGCAATACTCCAGGTGTGGTCTCACCAAGACCCTGTACAACTGCAGTAGAAACTCCCTGCTCCTATACTCAAATCCTTTCGCTATGAAAGCTAACATACCATTCGCTTTCTTCACTGCCTGCTGCACCTGCATGCCTACTTTCAATGACTGGTGTACCATGACACCCAGGTCTCGCTGCATCTCCCCTTTTCCTAGTCGGCCGCCATTTAGATAATAGTCTGCTTTCCTGTTTTTGCCACCAAAATGGATAACCTCACATTTATCCACATTATACTGCATCTGCCAAACATTTGCCCACTCACCCAGCCTATCCAAGTCACCTTGCAGTCTCCTAGCATCCTCCTCACAGCTAACACTGCCCCCCAGCTTAGTGTCATCCGCAAACTTGGAGATATTGCCTTCAATTCCCTCATCCAGATCATTAATATATATTGTAAATAGCTGGGGTCCCAGCACTGAGCCTTGCGGTACCCCACTAGTCACTGCCTGCCTAATGAAGAACTCAACCATATTATGGTCACTCTTGCCAAAGGGGGCACGTACAACAAGATTGCTAACTAACCCTTCCTCATTACTCAATACCCAGTCTAAAATAGCCTGCTCTCTCGTTGGTTCCTCTACATGTCAATCATATGTATAAATATATATGTATGTGTATATATATGCATGTATGTGTATATATGCATGTATATGTATATGTGTGTATATATGTATATATATGTTTATATGTGTGTATGTATGCATATAAATGTATCCATATGTATGTGTATTTATGTGTGCATATGTATGTGTATACGTATGTATGTATGTGTATATATGTGTGTGTATATATGTATGTGTATATATATGTGTGTATAAATATATATATATGCATATATATATTATTACTATATAATTATATATATAATTGCCTTTATGGTTTATGTATATCATCTTACAAGACAAATAAATTAACAGTGATTATTTAAATCAAAGTTGCTTCTGATCCATGAGAATAAACTTAATTATCTCTGACTTGCCTCTCACACACAGACACACATTCATATAAATATATATAATATGTATACGTTAAATTTAATTTTGTGCAGTGTGTGTTAAAGCAATACAATGCAAGGGAAACTACGCAAAGGAGGGGGCTGTTCCCGCCACAAGATACTCGAGGATCTTTGCTTTGGATCAAAGATTATAGCGGAGCTCTATAATCTTTGCTTTGGATCACAGCGGGTGGAAGTCGCGTGTCGCATTGAAAAATGGCGGCCGTGACGTTCTGTCACGTACTACACGCCAGTCCATTGGATTTCGAAGGAGTGGTCTATCTTGCTCCTCTAGGATCTTTGATTGAAACTGCACCAACAGTGACAGGCCTGGATAGAGTGGATGTGGAGAGGATATCTCCAACAGTGGGAGAGTCTAGGACTAGAGGCCACAGCCTCAAGATTACATTATGATCTTTTCGGAAGGGGAATTTCTTTAGTCAGAGAGTGGTGAATCTGTGGAATTCATTTCCACAGAAGGCTGTGGAGGCCACAAGTCAGTGGGTATGTTTATAGCAGAGGTTGATAGGTGGATGGTCAAGGGAAAGGGGCGGAACGTGGGCAGGAGGGACTAGTGTAGATGGAGCATCTTGGTCCTCCATGGGCAAGTGGATGAATGAATGAATGAATACATTTATTGGCCAAGTATGTACACATACAATGAATTTGCCTTGGTGCTCCGCTCGCCAGTAACAACACCACATGCAGTGACAATTAATGAATGAATCATTGTAGTTTAAACATGTGAATTAAATAAAATACCAGAATGCGACAATTGGGCCGAAGGGCCTGTTTCTGTGCTGTATCATCCAAGGGAAGAGAATGGGATTGAGAGGGAAAGGTAGATCAGCCATGTTCGAATGGTGCAGCAGCGCGATGGACCGAATGGCCTAATTCTGTCCCATGTCTTATGGTCTCACAGAAGGAGATGGGAACTGGAGATTAAACCCAGATCCATGAATGACCGGTATCTCCTTGGCTCCCAGACCAGAGAGTGACCGGCACCCCCAGACCAGTGAGTGACCAATACCCCAGACCAGTGAGTGACCAATACCCCAGACCAGTGAGTGACGGGTACATCCCAGACCAGTGAGTGACCAATACCCACAGACCAGTGAGTGATGGGTACATCCCAGACCAGTGAGTGACCAATACCCCCAGACCAGTGAGTGACCGGTACATCCCAGACCAGTGAGTGACCAATACCCCCAGACCAGTGAGTGACCAGTACATCCCAGACCAGTGAGTGACCAATACCCCCAGACCAGTGAGTGACCAATGAGTGACCAATACCCCCAGACCAGTGAGTGACCGGTACATCCCAGACCAGTGAGTGACCAATACCCCCAGACCAGTGAGTGACGGGTACATCCCAGACCAGTGAGTGACCAGCTCTGTGGGGGGAGAGGAAGGTCTGGACCCAGGTGAGGGTTGGGGGGGTCACTCGGGTCCAGGGGGGGGGGGGTTGGGGGTCACTCGGGTCCAGGGGGGGGGGGTTGGGGGTTGGGGGGGGGGTTGGGGGTCACTCGGGTCCAGGGGGGGGGGTTGGGGGTCACTCGGGTCCAGGGGGGGGGGGGGGGTCACTCGGGTCCAGGGGGGGGGGGGGGTCACTGGGGGGGGTCACTCGGGGGGGGGGGGGTTGGGGGTCACTCGGGTCCAGGGGGGGGGTTGGGGGTCACTCGGGTCCAGGGGGGGTTGGGGGTCACTCGGGTCCAGGGGGGTTGGGGGTCACTCGGGCCCCGGGGGCCAGTGCGACCCCACCCCGGACTGTCGTGTTTCCGTGGCCGGCAGGTGGACGGACGGACGGACGGACGGTGGTCAAGGCGCGATGGCAGCCGAGGCAGTGGACACGGAGCTGATCCGGGTGCTAGTGGAATGCACCCTGGCCATCATTAAACCCGACGCTGCTCACAAGGAGCTGGAGATCGAGGAGATCATCCTGCAGTCCGGTTTCCTCATCGTCCAGGTGCCGCCCGGACCCGACCCGACCCGACCTGACCCTTCCCTCCAACCTGCCCCCCTCTCCACGGAGCCACCTCCACCCACTCACCAACCCGCCCCGCTCAAATATTCTAGCAGCAAAATGAGACCATTCGGCCCCCATCAAGTCCACTCCCCCATTCAATCATGACTGATCTATCTCTCCCTCCCAACCCCATTCTCCTGCCTTCTCCCCATAACCCCCGACACCCGCATTAATCAAGCATCAATCTATCTCTGCCTTAATATTATCCACTGACTTGTGGCCTCCACAGCCGTCTGTGGCAATGAATCCCACAGATTCACCACCCTCTGACTCAATACATTCATCCTCATCTCCTTCCTAAAACAACGCCCTTTAATTCTGACTCTCCCATGAGTGGAAACATCCTCTCCACGTCCACTCTATCCAGGCCATTCACTGTTCTGTATGTTTCCATACAGAGTGATACAGTGTGGAAACAGGCCCTTCGGCCCAACTTGCCCACACCGGCCAACAATGTCCCATCTACACTAGTCCCACCTGCCTGCACTTGGCCCATATCCCTCCAGACCTGTCCGATCCATGTACCAGTCTAAACGTTTCTTAAACGTTGGGATAGTCCCAGCCTCAACTACCTCCTCTGGCAGCTTGTTCCATACACCCACCACCCTCTGTGTGAAATAAATACTCCTTAGGTTCCTATTAAATGTTTCCCCTGTCAACATGAGCGTATGTCCTCTGGTTCTCGATTCCGCTGCTCTGGGCAAGAGACTAAGACTCAGGTAGGGAGGAGGTTGCCGGCCAGCCGGGGGTCGGGAGCAGACACTGACCAGATCTCTCTCACCCCCAGCGGAGGAAGCTGCACCTCAGCCCCGAGTTGGCCAGCGAGTTCTACAGCCAGCAGAGCGGTCAGCTCTCCTTCCCCAGCCTGACCGCCCATCTCTGCTCCGCGCCGCTGGTCGCCCTCCTCCTGGCCCGAGACTCCGCCGTGCAGCGCTGGAGAGATCTACTGGGACCTGTCGACAGTCAGCGCGCCCGGGAGACCCACCCCAGGAGGCGAGTGTGTGTGGGGGGGGGGGGGGGGGGGGGGGGGGGGGGGGGGGGGGGGGGAGAGAGATGGGGGGGGGGGGGGGAGAGGGGGGGGGGGAGTGAGAAGGAGAGGGGGGGGAGGAGAGAGGGGGAGAGATGGGGGATAGATAGATAGAGAGAGATCAGATAAAGATACAAAAAATCTGGAGTAACACAGACGGGTCAAGGGGGGGAGAGAGAGGGAGAGAGAGATAGATAGATAGAGAGAGGGGAGAGATGGAGAGATGGGGGGGAGAGAGGGGGAGAGAGAGGGGGGGGGGAGATGGGGGGGAGAGATGGGGGGGGGGGGGGGGGAGAGATGGGGGGGAGAGATGGGGGGGAGAGATGGGGGGGGAGAGATGGGGGGGAGAGAGAGGGGGGAGATGGGGGGAGGGAGGAAGAGAGGAGAGAGGAGGGGCGGGGAGTGGAGAGGGAGGAGCGGAGAGGAGGGGGGGGGGAGGATGGGGGGGGGAGAGGGAGATGGGGGGGGAGAGATGGGGGGGAGAGATGGGGGGGGGATGGGGGGGGAGAGGGGGGGGGGAGAGATGGGGGGGGGAGATGGGGGGGGGAGAGGGGGGGAGAGATGGGGGGGGGATGGATGGGGGGGAGATGGGGGGAGGATGGGGGGGGAGAGATGGGGGGGGAGAGATGGGGGGGGAGAGATGGGGGGGAGATGGAGGGGGAGAGATGGGGGGGGAGAGATGGAGAGGGGGGGGAGAGGATGGGGGGGAGGATGGGGGGGGGAGAGATGGGGGGGGGAGATGGGGGGGGGAGAGATGGGGGGGGATGGGGATGGGGGGGAGAGAGATGGAGAGATGGGGGGGAGAGGGGGGGGAGAGAGGGGGGGAGAGAGATGGGGGGGGGGGGGGGAGAGATGGGGGGGGAGAGGGGGGGGGAGAGATGGGGGGGAGAGAGAGAGGGGGGAGAGATGGGGGGGGGAGATGGGGGGGGAGAGAGAGAGAGATGGGGGGGGGGGGAGAGATGGGGGGGAGAGGGAGAGGTGGGGGAGGGGGGGGGGGGGGGGGAGAGAGGGAGAGGGGAGAGAGAGGGAGGGTATAGCGAGGGAGAGAAAGAGGGAGAGAGAGGCGAGATACGGGGAGAGAGAGAGGGGAGAGATGGGGGGGAGAGAGATGGGGGAGAGAGATGGGGGGGAGAGAGATGGGGGAGAGAGATGGGGGGGGAGATGGGGGGGAGAGATGGGGGGAGAGATGGGGGGGAGATGGGGGGAGAGAGATGGGGGAGAGGGGGGGGGAGAGATGGGGGAGAGGGGATAAGAGAGACGGGGGGGGCGGGGAGAGAGTATCGGTGGTGGCCGGAGCAGGTGCGAGATGGGCTGGAAGGGGCGGGTAGGGGGTGTGTGTGTGACCAGGGGCAGGAACGTGCTTCTGGTCAGTGTGAGTCCGGCCATGGTGTCCGGGCTGTGGGGGGGTCAGTGGGTCCGGAGGGTAGAGGGGAGGGGGGTCAGTGCGAGTCCGGCCACGCTGGTACTCACAGCCACCTCTGCTCCAGTCTCAGGGCGATCTATGGGACAGACAAGATCAGGAACGCGCTGCACGGCAGCGACTGCTTCACCGCGGCCGAGCGAGAAATATCCTTCATCTTCCCCAACAGTGAGTGTCTGGGCAAGGGCAGGGAAATACATTAAAGATGGACCCCAGGCCAAGGACCAGCGCTGAGGGTGATCGGCATCGGCAACCAGCTGCCACACGAAGATACAGATAGAAACATAGAAAATAGGTGCAGGAGTAGGCCATTCGGCCCTTCGAGCCTGCACCGCCATTCACTATGATCACGGCTGATCATCCAACTCAGTATCCCGTACCTGCTTGCTCTCCATACCCTCTGATCCCTTTAGCCACAAGGGCCACATCTAACTCCCTCTTAAAAATAGCCAATGAACTGTGTGGCCTCAACTACCTTCTGTGGCAGAGAATTCCACAGATTCACCACTCTCTGTGTAAATTTTTTTTTTCTCATCTCGGTCCTAAAAGATTTCCCCCTTATCCTTAAACTGTGACCCCTTGTTCTGACTTCCCCAACATCGGGAACAATCTTCCTGCATCTAGCCTGTCCAACCCCTTAAGAATTTTATAAGTTTCTATATGATCCCCCCTCAATCTTCTAAATTCCAGCGAGTACAAGCTGAGTCTATCCAGTCTTTCTTCATATGAAAGTCCTGACATCCCAGGAATCAGTCTGGTGAACCTTCTCTGTACTCCCTCTATGGCAAGAATGTCTTCCCTTAGATTAGGAGACCAAAACTGTACGCAATACTCCAGATACAATTACAACTTACAGATAAATACAGGAAGGGTTTAGAGGGATATTATCCAAATGTTAAATATGATGTCTTCAAGAGAGAGTTAGATTTAGCTCTTAGGGCTAACGTAGTCAGGGGATATGGGGAGAAGGCAGGAACGGGGTACTGATTGGGGATGATCAGCCATGATCACAGTGAATGGCGGTGCTGGCTCGAAGGGCCGAATGGCCTCCCCCTGCACCTATTGTCTATGTTTCTATGATTAGATTCATAACTTACTGAACAACAAACATCTTAATCCCTGGACAGTCGCTGTGTTAAAAATCTGAGCTCAGCAAAAAGCATTTGAGCCAGAGAAGTTGGCTTAGTGTGTGTGA
This sequence comes from Leucoraja erinaceus, assembly GCF_028641065.1. Taxonomy (NCBI): domain Eukaryota; kingdom Metazoa; phylum Chordata; class Chondrichthyes; order Rajiformes; family Rajidae; genus Leucoraja; species Leucoraja erinaceus. Next base: position 55,878 of record NW_026576383.1, read on the forward strand.
ATGTGTGTATGTGTTTACGAGTGCGTCTGTGTGTTGTGTGTGCATGTGTGTATATATATATATATATATATATATATATATACCATATTATGCTTATATATATTATCAGAGATAATATATATAAGCATCTGGATAAACAGGGTCTGATTAGGAACAGTCAACATGGATTTGTGCCTGGAAGGTCATGTTTGACTAATCTTCTTGAATTTTTTGAAGAGGGTACTCGGGAAATTGATGAGGGTAAAGCAGTGGATGTTGTATATATGGACTTTAGTAAGGCCTTTGACAAGGTTGCTCGTGGAAGGTTGGTTAAGAAGGTTCAACTGTAGGGTATAAATGCAGGAATAGCGAGATGGATTCAACAGTGGCTGAATGGGAGAAGCCAGAGGGTAATGGTGGATGGCTGTTTATCGGGTTGGAGGCAGGTGACTAGTGGGGTGCCTCAGGGATCTGTGTTGGGTCCTTTGTTGTTTGTCATGTACATCAATAATCTGGATGAAGGTGTGGTAAATTGGATCAGTAAGTATGCAGATGATACCAAGATAGGGGGTGTTGTGGATAATGAAGAGGATTTCCAAAGTCTACAGAGTGATTTAGGCCATTTGGAAAAATGGGCTGAAAGATGGCAGATGGAGTTTAATGCTGATAAATGTGAGGTGCTACACCTTGGCAGGACAAATCAAAATAGGACGTACATGGTAAATGGTAGGGAATTGAAGAATACAGTTGAACAGAGGGATCTGGGAATAACCGTGCATAGTTCCTTGAAGGTGGAATCTTATATAGATAGGGTGGTAAAGAAAGCTTTTGGTATGCTAGCCTTTATAAATCAGAGCATTGAGTATAGAAGCTGGGATGTAATGTTAAAATTGTACAAGGCATTGGTGAGACCAAATCTGGAGTATGGTGTACAATTTTGGTCGCCCAATTATAGGAAGGATGTCAACAAAATAGAGAGAGTACAGAGGAGATTTACTAGAATGTTGCCTGGGTTTCAACAACTAAGTTACAGAGATAGGTTGAATAAGTTAGGTCTTTATTCTCTGGAGTGCAGAAGGTTAAGGGGGGACTTGATAGAGGTCTTTAAAATGATGAGAGGGATAGACAGAGTTGACGTGGATAAGCTTTTCCCTTTGAGAATAGGGAAGATTCAAACAAGGGGACATGACTTCAGAATTAAGGGACAGAAGTTTAGGGGTAACATGAGGTGGGACTTCTTTACTCAGAGAGTGGTAGCGGTGTGGAATGAGCTTCCAGTGGAAGTGGTGCAGGCAGGTTCATTGGTATCATCTCAAAATAAATTGGATAGGCATATGGATGAGAAGGGAATGGAGGGTTATGGTACGAGTGCAGGCAGGTGGGACTAAGGGAAAAAAGTTGTTTGGCACGGACTTGTAGGGCCGAGATGGCCTGTTTCCGTGCTGTAATTGTATATGTGTGCGCGTGTGTGTGTACGCATGTGTATGTGTGTTTTTTTGTGTGCGTGTGTGTTTTTGTTTGTGTATACATGTATGTATGTGTATATATTTGTGTGTCTATATATGTGTAGGTGTACATATGTGTGTACATGCGTATGTGTGTGTGCGCGTGTGTGTGCGCGTATGTACAAACACACACACACACATATCTGTAGGTTACGATTAAAGTTTTTCCCGCACCTCCTTCTACTGAGGGAGCAGATAAAACATATTGTGTATGTTTCTAAATACAGGCTGTCCTGTAGCTGGTTGGGCCATGGCCTTGTCAGCACGGCCAGGGTGGGCCGAAGGGCCGGTTTCTGTGTTGTGCTTCTCGGTCGGGGTGGGGGGGTGAGTGAGGCCTGTGTTGACCCGGCTTTGTCCGTCCTGCAGCCACTATCGAGCCGTTCCCCAGTAGACAGGCGGCTGAGAACTATCTGAGCAAGTACGTTAATCCCACCTTGCTGAAGGCGCTGACCCAGCTGTGTAAACTCAAGCCCACCAACCCTGTGGTAAGTGGCGCCTGGCAGGCGGGGGGGGGGGGGGGGGGGGGGGAGAGAGAGAGGGGAGGGTGGGGAGAGAGAGGAGTGTGGGGAGAGAGGGGAGTGTGGGGAGAGAGGGGGGTGTGGGGAGAGAGGGTGTGGGGAGAGAGGGGGGTGTGGGGAAGAGGGAGGGGAGTGTGGGCGTCACAGCGGTAGAATTGCTGCCTCACAGTGACAGAGACCCAGGTTCGACCCTGACTACGGGTGCTGTCTGTACGGAGTTTGCACGTTCTCCCCATGATCACGTGGGGTTTCCCCGGACATTCCGGTTTCCTCCCACACTCCAAAGACGTGCGGCTTCATTGAGTTGTAACTTGTCCCAAGTGTGTGTAGGGTTGTGCTTAAATGCGGGGGATCGCTGATGGGTGCGGACTCGGTGGGCCGGAAGGCCCCGTTTCCCTAAACTAAAACAACAGACCTAAACCTGCCTCGTCCCTCTACCCTCACCCTGGCCCTCTCCTTGTTCACAGATCTGGTGGTGTTAGGTAAATTGATTGGATTAAAGGCCGATAAATCCCCAGGGCCAGATAGGCTGCATTCTTCTTCTTGGTTCTTGGGTCCTCCAAAATATTCCAACTGGAATTTAAACTGGAGGTGGTGAAGGGAGGGATTAAGCCAGAAAGGGTATAAAGAACACACACTATAGAATTTGACATAAAACATCCCCATACAGCAGAATCAAAGTTTCCTACTGTGTGGGAAGGCACCAAAGTCAGTCTCTTCCTCCACTGTTCCTCGTGGTCAGGGCCTCCCCAAGCCCTCCGCTGTTGCAGCTACGGGCAGCCCGATGTCCAGGACTCTCCCCCCTCAATCTCCTAAATTCTAGAGAGTAGAATCCAGAGCTCCACGATGTTTGAGCAGCGGCCCAACACTCCGGAGCTCCAAACTGCGACCCAGGTAGGCATCGCCCGCTCCGCGGTGACTCCAGCGCTGTGCCCGCCGCTGCAGCAACCCTGGTCCGGTTCCCGGTCCCCGGCAGGAAAGGCCGCTCTGATCCAGCTGGTAGGCCACGAGGTGGGGGGCGAGGATGCGACTTGGAGAAATAGTCGCGTCCCCGCCAGGAAGAGACTGGGAAACGGTTTCCCCCTTACCCTGCCCCCCTCCCCCACATAGAAAAGTTAAAGTTTCCCCCAACACAAAACTTAAGACTTAACTAAAAATAAAAAAGATTGAAATAACACAGGCTATAGGTAGAGGCTGCTGCAGTGCAGCGCCCCCTCCGGTTCCCCAGAGTACTTAAGGAAGTAGCCCCAGAAATAGTGGATGCATTAGTGATAATTTTTGAAAACTCATTAGATTCTGGAGTAGTTCCTGAGGATTGGAGGGTAGCTAACGTAACCCCACTTTTTAAAAAGGGAGGGAGAGAAAACGGGGAATTACAGACCAGATAGTCTAACGTCGGTAGTGGGGAAACTGCTGGAGTCAGTTATTAAAGATGGGATAGCAGCACATTTGGAAAGTGGTGAAATCATTGGACAAAGTCAGCATGGATTTACAAAAGGTAAATCATGTCTGACGAATCTTATAGAATTTTTTGAGGATGTAACTAGTAGCGTGGATAGGGGAGAACCAGTGGATGTGGTGTATCTGGACTTCCAGAAGGCTTTCGACAAGGTCCCACATAAGAGATTAGTATACAAACTTAAAGCACACGGTATTGGGGGTTCAGTATTTATGTGGATAGAGAACTGGCTGGCAAACAGGAAGCAAAGAGTAGGAGTAAACGGGTCCTTTTCACAATGGCAATCACAGTGACTAGTGGGGTACCGCAAGGCTCAGTGCTGGGACTCCAGCTATTTACAATATATATTAATGATTTGGACGAGGGAATTGAATGCAACATCTCCAAGTCTGCGGCAGTCATACATATAATACAATACAATAAAACAACAATAAACACATATTAACATCCACCACAGTGAGTCCACCCAACAACTCCTCACTGTGATGGAGGCAAAAGTCTTAGATCTGCAATCTCTTCCCTCCTCTGCGCTGGTGCGATACTCCCCAGGGCGATGTTAAAAACAGTCCCGTGGCTCAAACACCGTGGCCCGGGGTGGTTGAAGCTGCCGCCCACCAGTCCTGCAGACGCAGCCGCTGGCCCGCGGCTGAACCCCGGACTCAGGCCACCACCGCCAGAACACCGTCCCAGCCACCCTCACGTGAGTGCTGCACCGTCTTCAGCCTCGGGCTGGGCCGCCCCGGACATGGGCGTCGCTTCTTCCCCGGGCTGGGCTGCACTGACTTGGGCGCCGAACCTCCCTCGGGCTGCGAGCGCCGCACCTCCCCTAGCTCGGCCACTCCGATGGGAGCCTCGTTCCACCCTCGGACTGGCCGCCCTCACGGGAGCGTCCCAAACTCTTCCAGCCCTGAGCCCTGAGCCGGACCACCCTCACGGGAGCGAGCTCAAAGCAAGTCCTGGCGGGCTCTGCCTCCGGAGCCTCGAGGTCGTCAGCTCCATTAGACCTCATCGCAGACGGAGGCAGAGAAGGGGAATACGACAAAAAGGTCGTATTCCCCCGCAGGGAGAGACTGCAAACCCCGTTTCAACACCCCCCCCCCCACCAAAAACACAAACTAAAACCAAAAAACTAGACTAACCAAAACAAAATAAACAACATAAAAAACACAAAACAACGGGACTGCCGGTAAGCCGCTGCAGCCAGAGCCGCGCCGCCACTCCAATTTTGTTCAGACTTCGGTCTGAATGACAATAAAAGGCTATCTATCTATGACACGAAGCTGGGGGGCAGTGTTAGCTGTGAGGAGGATGCTAGGAGGCAGCAAGGGGACTTGGATAGGCTGGGTGAGTGGGCAAATGCATGGCAGATGCAGTATAATGTAGATAAATGTGAGGTTATCCACTTTGGTGGCAAAAACAGGAAAGTAGACTATTATCTAAATGGTGGCCGATTAGGAAAAGTGGAGATGCAACGAGACCTGGGTGTCATGGTACACCAGTCATTGAAGGTAGGCATGCAGGTGCAGCAGGCAGTGAAGAAAGCGAATGGTATGTTAGCTTTCATTGCAAAAGGATTTGAGTATAGGAGCAGGGAGGTTCTACTGCAGTTGTACAGGGTCTTGGTGAGACCACACCTGGAGTATTGCGTACAGTTTTGGTCTCCTAAACTGAGGAAGGACATTATTGCCATAGAGGGAGTACAGAGAAGGTTCACCAGACTGATTCCTGGGATGTCAGGACTTTCATATGAAGAAAGACTGGATAGACTCGGCTTGTACTCGCTAGAATTTAGGAGATTGAGGGGGAATCTTATAGAAACTTACAAAATTCTTAAGGGGTTGGACAGGCTAGATGCAGGAAGATTGTTCCCGATGTTGGGGAAGTCCAGGACAAGGGGTCACAGCTTAAGGATAAGGGGGAAATCCTTTAAGGCCGAGATGAGAAAAACATTTTGCACACGGAGTGGTGAATTTGTGGAACTCTCTGCCACAGAGGGTAGTTGAGGCCAGTTCATTGGCTATATTTAAGAGGGAGTTAGATGTGGCCCTTGTGGCTAAAGGGATCAGGGGGTATGGAGAGAAGGCAGTTACGGGATACTGAGTTGGCTGATCAGCCATGATCATATTGAATGGCGGTACAGACTGGAAGGGCCGAATGGCCTACTCCTGCACCTATTTTCTATGTATCTATGAAACACAAACAGAAGCAGGATGAGGCCATTCGGCCCTTCCACCAACACTGCCATTCAATATGATTATCCAAAATCAGTGCCCCGTTCCTGCTTATCCTCCATATCCCTTTAGCCCTCAGAGCTAAATCTAACTCTTGAAAACATCCAGTGAATTGGCCTCCACTCCCTTCTGAAGCAGAGAATTCCACAGATTGACAACTCTCTGGGTGAATAAGTTTTTTTCCACATCTCAGTCCTAAATGGCCAACCCCTTATTCTTAACCTAATTCTATTTGTGTAAACCAGCGATCGCTGCCCTTGCACGGACCTGGCAGAATCCTCTCAGCCTGCTGCTTCTTGGCTTGGGTCACCACCAAAGATACCAGAGGAGCCTTTGGTCACCACTAACTGACCATAGTTTCTCACATGGCAATCTGCAAAGCCACACACACACAGAAATCCAGTCCAGTCCTAATGGCCTCTGGGAAGAAACTCCTTCTCAACCTCTCCGTTCTCACAGCATAGCAACGGAGGCATTTGTCTGACCATAGCAGCTGGAACAGTCAGTTGCATGGATGGAAGGTCTCCCATAATTATATTGGCTCTGGAGTTGCACCTCCTGATGTATAGTTCCTGCAGGGGGGCGAGTGAAGTTCCCATAGTGCGTTCGGCCCAAAGTACTACTCTCTGCAGAGCCTTCTTGTCCTGGGCAGAGCAGTTCCCAAACCAGATGGTAATGTTCCCGGACAAGATGCTTTCCACCGCCACTGAGTAGAAGCACTGGAGGATCCTTGGACACTCTGAATTTCCTCAATTGCCCGAGGTGGTAAAGGCGCTGCCTTGCCTTACTCACGAGTGCGGAGGCGTGTGATGCCCATGTCATATCCTCAGAGATGTGGACTCCCAGATATTTAAAAAGTTCACCTTATCCACAGGATCCCCATTTATCCTCAATGGAGTGTACGTCCTCGGATGATGTGCCCTCCTAAATTCCATGATCAGCTCCTTCGTTTTTTTGATGTTCAAGAGGAGGCTGCTATCCTGGCACCAGAGTGCGAGATCAGCCACCTCCTCCCGGTAGGCCTTCTCGTCGTTGTCTGAGATCAGGCCCACCACCATAGTGTCATCAGCAAACTTAATTATTGAGTTGGAGCTGAACCTAGCCACACAGTCATGTGTGTACAAGGAGTACAATAGGGGGCTGAGGACGCAACCCTGGGGCGATCCTGTGCTTAGGGCGAGGGACTTCGATGTATTCCCTCCCATCTTGACTACCTGGGGCCTGGTGGTGAGAAAGTCCAGGACCCAGGCACACAGGGGAGTGTTGAGCCTCAGTTCCAGCAGCTTCCCGGCCAGTCTGGTGGGGACTATCGTGTTGAAGGCTGAACTGAAGTCTATGAACAGCATCCTCATGTAGCCCCCCTTCTGGCTGTCAAAGTGAGAGAGAGCGGGGAGCAAAACCTGGGAGACTGCATCGTCCGTGGATCTGGTCGAATGGTATGCGAATTGTAACGGGTCCATGTTGCGAGGGAGGAAGGCGCAGATTTGTTTCTTCACCAGCATCTCAAAGCATTTCATGACTACCGAGGTAAGGGCCACACACAGGAGACGGTAGTCATTCAGACAGGCTGGGGCGGTATTTTTAGGTACCTAAAAATGGTACCTTTAATAACACTTTATTAGATTAAAAAAACCCAGATTAAAGCGATAGATACAAAGACATATAAATACGAGACTGGATCAGCAGCCCAGCTGGACACAGGACGGCTCCTCTCCCCCTCATAGGACACGTTTACGATTCATTTGTGCTGTCCCGATGGTACACTCGTTCACCTGGACAAGGACAGAGAGCAGTTAAGTCAGTAACCTGCTTGTTCCCTTGCTGCACCAACTCTGAGATCAGAGATAGATGGTAGTAGTCACACAGCCGCCGCCAGTGGCCACACACACAAAGCAGCCAGTGGCCACACACACACACACACAAAACAGCCAGTGGCCACACACACACACACACACACACACAGTAGCCAGTGACGACACAGCCATGTTGCAGCCCTGGTACAGCTCACTGCCGCCCCAACAACCACACATTGTCACACTCTGCCTACCTGGCTGGCAAACCGCAAAGTGTTGAGGGATTCATGGAAGTCTTCTTCCAGCGGCGACACGTTGACAAACATCAACCTGCGGGACAGACGTGTCAGTTACAAACTAGGCAGCGTCCCAGGGCACAAGTTACAGTAGAGGAGGAGATGACTACTCACGTCTTTGAATTTCCTCCCAAGCTGTTCTGCAGCAGGTGGGTCAGCTTACTATTGCGGTAAGGGATGTGAGCTTCCTGGAAGAGAGAAGGGAGAGAGGGGTCAGTCACACAGGGTCCCCCTCACAGACCCACAGGGGTCCGTCACACACAAGCCCCCCCCCACCCACACACAGGGCCAGGAACATGGTGAGCATCTCGGCAGTCCGCATGGAGCGGCTGGTACAGAGCAGCCTGCCCAGCCCTGCTCCCACACGCAGATCCGTTGACACAACCGTCCCCTGCCCACAGCCCCGTAAGACACCTCACCCACACACTGGCACAGTGCAGTCCAGCATTGTGTAGCTCCACACCCCAGCAGCACAGTGCAGTGTGTACCTCCACACCCCAGTACAGGGTACAGTGTACAGTGCAGCAGTGTGTAGCTCCACACCCCAGCACAGTGCAGTGTGTAGCTCCACACCCCAGCACAGTGCAGCAGTGTGTAGCTCCACACCCCAGCACAGTGCAGTGTGTAGCTCCACACCCCAGTAGAGGGTACAGTGTACAGTGTACAGTGCAGCAGTGTGTAACTCCACACCCCAGCACAGTGCAGTGTGTAGCTCCACACCCCAGTACAGGGTACAGTGCAGTCCAGCAGTGTAGCACAGTGTAGTGTGTCACTCCACACCCTCACCACAGGGTACAGCCTGCACACACAGGTAAACGGCAAACACGGTTGCTAAGGCAAGCCAGCCAGCAGTAGGTGTGAGCACAGGCCCGTCCCACTGGTGTGCTGGGCCTCACCTTGTTGGACAGTGACAGAATGACGAGTCCGAGGCAGGACAGGCTGGTGTTGATGGCCTGAGCCTCCCGCAGACGGTCCCCAGTCGAGTGAGATTTATCCAGGTGCTCGCTGCCCGCCAGGTCCACCAGGCACAGGGTTGCTAAACAAATGTAACAGGGGCGTTAGTCAATTATTGCACAGGACCCTCGTGTAGCAGGGCGACTGCTCTGGACAGGGAGCGGGCAAGCTCTCTGGTCCTAATAACAGGGGCATTAGTACTTTACACACGGCTCTCATGGAGCCAGGCGACAGTTCCGGACAGTGGATATTTTGAAGGCAGAGATAGATAGATTCGTGATTAATGTGGGTGTCAGAGGTTATGGGGAGAAGGCGGGAGAATGGGGTTGAGAGGGAGAGGTAGATCAGTCATGATTGAACGGCGTAGTAGACGGTGGGCCGAATGGCCTCATTCTGCTCCTATCACTTATGAAGGGGTCACAATTTAAGGATAAGGGGGAAATCTTTTAGGACCAAGATGAGAAAAACATTTTTCACACAGAGTGGTGAATCTGTGGAATTCTCTGCCACAGAAGGTAGTTGAGGCCAGTTAATTGGCTATATTTAAGAGGACGTTAGATGTGGCCCTTGTGGCTAAAGGGATCAGGGGGTATGGAGAGAAGGCAGGTACAGGATACTGAGTTGGATGATCAGCCATGATCATATTGAATGGCAGTGCAGGCTTAAAGGGCCGAATGGCCTCCACTCCTGCACCTATTTTCTATGTACCTATCTAAATGCTTCTTCAACATTGCGATAGTACCTGCCTCAACTATCTCCTCCAGCAGCTCGTTCATATACCCAACACTCATTGTGTATAAAAGTCACCCTGTATTTGAAGAAGGACATTCTTGCTATGGAGGGAGTGCAGCGTAGGTTCACCAGGTTAATTCCCGGGTTGGCGCGACTGTCATATTCTGTAAGAGAATGGAGCGGCTGGGCTTGTATACTGGAGTTTCGAAAGATGAGAGGGGATCTTATTGAAACATATAAGGTTATTAAGGGTTTGGACACATTAGAGGCAGGAAACATGTTACCGGTGTTGGGGGAGTCCAGAACCTGGGCCCACAGATTAAGAATAAGCCATTTAGAACGGAGACAAGGAAATACTTTTTCTCACAGCGAATTGTGAATCTGTGGAATTCTCTGCCTCAGAGGGCAGTGGTGGCCAGTTCTCTGGATACTTTCAAGAGAGAGCTTAATAGGGCTCTTAAAGATAACAGTCAGGGGATATGGGGAGAAGGCAGGAACGGGGTACTGATTGGGCATGATCACATTGAATTAGCCAGCCCCAGATCATAATGTGTAGGCCTCGACACAACCCCTTACCACCTGGCCCCCAGGAGCTTCACCTGTTCCCTGTCATATAGACAATAGACAATAGGTGCAGGAGTAGGCCATTCGGCCCTTCGAGCCAGCACCACCATTCAATGTGATCATGGCTGATCATCCCCAATCAGTACCCCGTTCCTGCCTTCTCCCCATATCCCCTGACTCAGCTATTTTTAAGCGCCCTATCTAGCTCTCTTGAAAGCATCCAGAGAACCGGCCTCCACCGCCCTCTGAGGCAGAGAATTCCACAGACTCACCACTCTCTTGAGAAAACGTGTTTCCTCGTCTCCGTTCTAAATGGCTTACTCCTTATTCTTAAACAGTGGCCCCTGGTTCTGGACCCCCAACATCGGGAACATATTTCCTGCCTTTAGTGTGTCCAAACCCTTAACAAACTTATATGTTTCAATGAGATCCCCTCTTACCCTTCTAAACTCCAGAGTGTACAAGCCCAGCTGCTCCATTCTCTCAGCATTTGACAGTCCCTCCATCCCGGGAATTAACCTTGTAAACCTACGCTGCACTCCCTCAATAGCAAGAATGTCCTTCCTCAAATTAGGGGACCAAAACTGCACACAATACTCCAGGTGTGGTCTCACTAGGGCTCTGTACAACTGCAGAAGGATCTCTTTGCTCCTATATTTGATTCCTCTTGTTATAAAGGGCAACATGCCATTCTCTTTCTTCCCTGCCTGCTGTACTTGCATGCTTACTTTCATAGACTGATGTACAAGGTCCCCCAGATCCCGTTGTACTTCCCCTTTTCCCAACTTGACACCATTCAGATAGTAATCTGCCTTCCTGTTTTTGCTACCAAAGTGGATAACCTCACATTTATCCGCATTAAACTTCATCTGCCATGCATCTGCCCACTCCCCCAACCTGTCCAAGTCACCCTGCATTCTCATAGCATCCTCCTCACAGTTGACACTGCACCCAGCTTTGTATCACCCACATTGGTTCAGCCAGGTGGGACTGTTAGCTCACAGTCGGTGCCAGCCACTCACAATGATGCAATTACTCACATTTACACACCAGGCCGTTGGCAGAGTTACTCCCTTCTATGTAGAGCTGGAAGACACTGTGGCTCCTTGATGATTGATGGTTGCTGGCTGTCGCTGCCACTGAGCGGTTCGTTTTGGCAGTGGCAATCAACTTGTTGACCTATGGGGAGAGCACAAGCACTCAGTCCAAACCCAGAAGCTCAAACTAACACTGACCAAAAGGGAAGACAGAGTGCTGGAGTAACTCAGCGGGTCAGGCAGCATCTGTGGAGAACATGGATAGGTGACGTTTCACAGAGTGCTGGAGTAACTCAGCGGGTCAGGCAGCATCTGTGGAGAACATGGATAGGTGACGTTTCACAGAGTGCTGGAGTAACTCAGCGGGTCAGGCAGCATCTGTGGAGAACATGGATAGGTGACGTTTCACAGAGTGCTGGAGTAACTCAGCGGGTCAGGCAGCATCTGTGGAGAACATGGATAGGTGACGTTTCACAGAGTGCTGGAGTAACTCAGCGGGTCAGGCAACATCTGTGGAGAACATTGATAGGTTTGTATGCGTGAGTGAGAGCGTGGGGGGGCAGGGCAGGATAAAATATGGTATTGCTTTATAAATGGCACTGTATTCAGTGAGGGGGATGGAGGGGGGGTGTTGAGGAACAGTGGAAAGTGGGCCTGTTCCCACGGATCTGTGGGCAGGGCAGGGAATAACGTTTACTAGGGGCGGGTACCCACCTCCTCCACTGTGCCGACAGTGATGTACTTCAAGTTGGTGACGTATAGCTCCTCACTCTTATTACTGCGTTGCTTGATCTCATACACGACAGCCTTCTGTGCTTTGGTCACCAACAGGTCACGGATGTTTTCGTTGTAGATCTCCAGAAAGCTGGCCGTGAACTTGTACTGAAACCAAAGCAGAGCAAGCTGAGGGGAACAGCAGAGCTGCCGGTCACTCCCAGGAATATTTAACTCATAACCAGACAACAAGAAACAGTGCTGGTGCAGCTCCCACAGGGCAGCAGCCAGAGCTCAGACAAGAGGCTGCCACAGGGCCCAGAGGCAGAGGCTGCCACAAGGCCCAGAGAAGGTGCTCTCACAGGGCCCAGACAAGGGGCTGCCACAGGGCCCAGAGGCAGAGGCTGCCACAGGGCCCAGAGCCCAGAGCCTAGAGATGGGGCTGCCACAGGGCCCAGACAAGGGGCTGCCACAGGGCCCAGAGAAGGTGCTCTCACAGGGCCCAGACAAGGGGCTGCCACAGGGCCCAGAGGCAGAGGCTGCCACAGGGCCCAGAGAAGGTGCTGCAACAGAGCCCAGAGCCTAGAGATGGGGCTGCCACATGGTCCAGAGGCTGCTACAAGTCTCCAGAATCCAGACAAATGCTGCCACAGGGCCCAGAGAAGGGGCTGCCACAGGGCCCCAGAGGCAGAGGCTGCCACAGGGCTCAGAGCCCAGAGGCAAGGGGATCACTTGTGTGTGCAGTCAGGCGGTGGTGCCTGCAACAAGCTACTAGTGGGAAAGCTGTGCCCAAGGCAGAGGGGCAGACAGGGACATCATGTAACAGCTGCACCAGGCCACTCCAGGCCTGACAGCAGTGAGAGCTTGCACTTAGCCAGATACCAATCTCAGGGTCACAGGTACAGAGATGGAGATGTCCGTTTACACAGGAACAGTGGGTTGGGATAGAGCTAGAAGGCTCCCACCAGTTGTGAAGGGGTTCGTGTCTAGACTCCTGCCTGCTGGCTACACTGCAGATACTCACCAGCCATCCCATGGTCTCGAGTCTACGTGCAGTGGCGAAGATCTGATCGACTGCGCGTGGAATCATCCCCTTGGTGTCACACGTCAGCTCATCAGGCCCCTCCATGGTGTAGGTCTTGCCACTGCCTGTTTGACCGTAGGCAAAGATACAAACGTTGTAGCCATCCAGGGCAGACTGGGAAAGAAAGGCAGGCAGTGTCACGACAGGAGAGTCTATCCATTCATAATGCCCACAACCTCTTTGATGCCCATGTCAACCATTCCAAGACAGTGGTGACAAGACAGCATCCGTTACCCACCCACCTGACAAAGGCTGGGAGCTGAACATCCAGGGATATTCAATATTCAGGAGGGATAGAGAGAAAGGAAAAGGAGGTGGCGTAGCGTTGCTGATCAGAGAGGAGATTAACGCAATGGAAAGGAAGGACATTAGTTTGGAGGATGTGGAATCGGTATGGGTAGAGCTGCACAACACTAAGGGGCAGAAAACGCTGGTGTGAGTTGTGTACAGGCCACCTAACAGTAGTAGTGAAGTTGGAGATGGTATCAAACAGGAAATTAGAAATGCGTGCGACAAAGGCAAAACAGTTATAATGGGTGACTTCAATCTACATATAGATTGGGTGAATCAAATTGGCAGGGGTGCTGAGGAAGAGGATTTCTTGGAATGTATGCGGGATAGTTATCTAAATCAACATGTAGAGGAACCAACGAGAGAGCAGGCTATTTTAGACTGGGTATTGAGTAATGAGGAAGGGTTAGTTAGCAATCTTGTTGTACGTGCCCCCTTGGGCAAGAGTGACCATAATATGGTTGAGTTCTTCATTAGGATGGAGAGTGACATTGTTAATTCAGAAACAATGGTTCTGAACTTAAAGAAAGGTAACTTTGAGGGTATGAGACGTGAATTGGCCAAGATTGACTGGCAATTAATTCTAAAAGGGTTGACGTTGGATATGCAATGGAAGACATTTAAAGACTGCATGGATGAACTACAAAAATTGTTCATCCCAGTTTGGCAAAAGAATAAATCAGGGAAGGTAGTACATCCGTGGATAACAAGGGAAATCAGGGATAGTATCAAAGCGAAGGATGATGCGTACAAATTAGCCAGAAAAAGCAGCATACCGGAGGACTGGGAGAAATTCAGAGACCAGCAGAGGAGGACAAAGGGCTTAATTGGGAAAGGAAAAATAGATAATGAAAGAAAACTGGCAGGGAACATAAAAACTGACTGCAAAGGTTTTTATAGATATGCGAAAAGAAAGAGATTAGTTAAAACAAATGTAGGTCCCTTGCAGTCAGAAACAGGTGAGTTGATCATGGGGAACAAGGATATGGCGGACCAATTGAATAATTACTTTGGTTCCGTCTTCACTAAGGAAGACATAAATAATTTGCCGGAAATAGCAGGGGACCGCGGGTCAAATGAGTTGGAGGAATTGAGTGAAATCCAGGTTAGCCGGGAAATGGTGTTGGGTAAATTGAATGGATTAAAGGCCGATAAATCCCTAGGGCCAGATAGGCTGCATCCCAGAGTACTTAAGGAAGTAGCCCCAGAAATAGTGGATGCATTAGTAATAATCTTTCAAAACTCTTTAGATTCTAGAGTAGTTCCTGAGGATTGGCGGGTAGCAAACGTAACCCCACTTTTTAAGAAGGGCGAGAGAAAACGGGGAATTACAGACCAGTTAGTCTAACATCGGTAGTGGGGAAACTGCTAGAGTCAGTTATTAAAGATGGGATAGCAGCACATTTGGAAAGTGGTGAAATCATTGGACAAAGTCAGCATGGATTTACGAAAGGTAAATCATGTCTGACGAATCTTATAGAATTTTTCGAGGATGTAACTCGTAGCGTGGATAGGGGAGAACCAGTGAATGTGGTGTATCTGGACTTTCAGAAGGCTTTCGACAAGGTCCCACATAAGAGATTAGTATACAAACTTAAAGCACACGGCATTGGGGGTTCAGTATTGATGTGGATAGAGAACTGGCTGGCAAACAGGAAGCAAAGAGTAGGAGTAAACGGGTCCTTTTCACAATGGCAGGCAGTGACTAGTGGGGTACCGCAAGGCTCAGTGCTGGGACCCCAGCTATTTACAATATATATTAATGATCTGGATGAGGGAATTGAAGGCAATATCTCCAAGTTTGTGGATGACACTAAGCTGAGGGGCAATGTTAGCTGTGAGGAGGATGCTAGGAGACTGCAAGGTGACTTGGATAGGCTGGGTGAGTGGGAAAATGTTTGGCAGATGCAGTATAATGTGGATAAATGTGAGGTTATCCATTTTGGTGGCAAAAACAGGAAAGCAGACTATTATCTAAATGGTGGCCGACTAGGAAAAGGGGAGATGCAGCGAGACCTGGGTGTCATGGTACACCAGTCATTGAAAGTAGGCATGCAGGTGCAGCAGGCAATGAAGAACGCGAATGGTGTGTTGGCTTTCATAGCAAAAGGATTTGAGTATAGGAGCAGGGAGGTTCTACTGCAGTTGTACAGGGTCTTGGTGAGACCACACCTGGAGTATTGCGTACAGTTTTGGTCACCAAATCTGAGGAAGGACATTATTGCCATAGAGGGAGTGCAGAGAAGGTTCACCAGACTGATTCCTGGAATGTCAGGACTGTCTGATGAAGAAAGACTGGATAGACTTGGTTTATACTCTCTAGAATTTAGGAGATTGAGAGGGGATCTTATAGAAACTTACAAAATTCTTAAGGGGTTGGACAGGCTAGATGCAGGAAGATTGTTCCCGATGTTGGGGAAGTCCAGGACAAGGGGTCACAGCTTAAGGATAAGGGGGAAATCTTTTAAAACCGAGATGAGAAGAACTTTTTTCACAAGTGGTGAATCTCTGGAACTCTCTGCCACAGAGGGTAGTCGAGGCCAGTTCATTGGCTATATTTAAGAGGGAGTTAGATGTGGCCCTTGTGGCTAAAGGGATCAGGGGGTATGGAGAGAAGGCAGGTACGGGATACTGAGTTGGATGATCAGCCATGATCATATTGAATGGCGGTGCAGGCCCGAAGGGCCGAATGGCCTCTACTCCTGCACCTAATTTCTATGTTTCTATGATAGAACGGGCTCATAGACCAGGGTGGGTCTACGTTACTGTCATGCCCATCCACTGTGGAAGGGTGACACTAAATGCTGCAGTAACTCAGCGGGTCAGGCAGCATCTCTCGGGAGAAGGAACAGGCGATGTTTCAGACCATTCTTCATCAGAAGAGAGATCTCGAGCTGAAACGTCACCCATTCCTTCTCTCCAGAGACACAGCCCTTCCCGCTGAGTTACCCCAGCTTTCTATGAATATCTTGGGTTTAAACCAGCATCAATCTGCAGTAGACAAAAGTGCTGGAGAAACTCAGTGGGTGCAGCAGCATCTATGGAGCGAAGGAAATAGGCGACGTTTCAGGCCGAAACCTTTCTTCAGACTGATGTTTCGGGGGGTGGGGAAGAAGAGAAGGAAAAAGGAATAGGAGCCCGAGGGCTGAGGGAGAGTTGGGAAGGGGAGGAGACAGCAAGGGCTACTGGAAATTGGAGAATTCAATGTTCATACCGCTGGGGTGTAAACTACCCAAGCGCAATATGAGGTGCTGCTCCTCCAATTTCCGGTGGTGCTCACTCTGGCCATGGAGGAGGCCCAGGACAGAAAGGTCGGATTCGGAATGGGAGGGGGAGTTGAAGTGCTGAGCCACCAGGAGATCATGTTGGTTATTGCGAACTGAGTGTAGGTGTTGTGCGAAGCGATCGTCAAGCCTGCACTTGGTCTCACTGAGGTTGATCATACGCTGAATAACCATATTTTTGTTTGGAAGTGGAAAGAGATAATAGAAATTGCATTCATTGCAACGTGTAAAAAGAGTTGAGATACTGTATTATAATTTTGCCGCATGTCATTGTGGTATATATTATGTCTTGATTGGTAAATATGTTTAGTTTGTGGCTTTATTTGAAGCAGAAATAATATGTGAATGCTTCATTGACCATAATTCCGAATGGTAACTACGCACTTCGTCCAAGCACATTATCGCACGTGTCATGCAAGCCATCTTAAATGACCACCTAAACTGTGATTTGGCAACCTAAAAACCTACCGAGGTTGCCCAGCTGGCAACGGGGGGGAAAAAGCTAAGCGAGAGCCCTACTTTAGCACTTCCTTTGTCAGTGCACAATTATCCTTCACCAGACTCCTGTCCAATTCACAGAGATTTACACTCTCCCACCTGGTCCACAGCAAAGATAGGCTACTCCTGCGAAATGCAATGGGCTGACATGTTGTACGCTACAGAGGGGATCCTGGGCATTTCTCCCCGCCCATTTTAGTAACCGGAACCTACCCGACTCGCAGTGTGATCAACGTTGCCGGGGAACAGTTTGTGTGTGTGATTCTGTCATAATTCTGTCAGTTCATACTTCTGTTAATTTCTTGTCAAGAATAAAATTTGACTCTGGTAATTGTCTTTTTTAATGTTTTTTTAAATCATTTCTTTTTAAATGGCTGATAGGCTGTGTTTGAGTTGATTTTAGAGTAACCGGAACCTACCTGCCCTGCAGTGTAATCAACGTTGCAGGGGAACAGCTTTTGTGCGTGATGTAGGGTTAGATTCATCATTCTGTTAGTTCATAATTCTGTTAATTCTTGTTAAATAAAATGTTTATAAACACACATACATGAATGTGATATAAATGTATATAATCATATAACACACACAATTATATTTATTCTGATTTTTATATCCAATGATGAACTTTATTTCAGACTAGACGTGAGTGACTACGTGAAGAAGGCCGTCCAGGCGCACGCGCGTCATCTCGTCAGACGCATTGCGTTGTGACCACGGTAGGAGGATGAACCTCCAAGCAGTGAGTGAAAGAAAACCTGAAGTTTGATCTTTATTTTATGAGGAGTTACGTCGAGGGACTACGTGCCCTCCGCTCCCACCCTAATAAGATCAAAGATAAGTTATGTTGTATCACGTAGCTTACTATTATGCGTCGGAGTAGATCATCTGTGATTTCACACCGCTGCTTTGAAGTTTGACACGCATGCGCTTGGACGGCCTTCTTCATGTAGTCCCTCGACGTAACTCCTCATAAAATTAAGATCAAACTTCAAACTGGTAAGTTCTCGTTTAATCTTACTATTCTCTGCCACAGAAGGTAGTTGAGGCCAGTTCATTGGCTATATTTAAGAGGGAGTTAAATGTGGCCCTTGTGGCTAAAGGGATCAGGGGTATGGAGAGAAGGCAGGGATGGGATACTGAGTTGGGTGCAGGCTCGAAGGGCCGAATGGCCTACTCCTGCACCTATTTTCTATGAGCTGTTTGAGAGAATTTAACTTAAAATTAGCTGTAATGATATGGAACCACTGCATTTAGGAGCAAATAAGTGAAATATTAGGGCAACCTAAATCTTTGGCCGTGGTCTTGCTAGGCGCACACCATTACCTTTGACAACCCCTCTGAAATTTTACATCAAACACGGAAGTTGTAGACTATAGGATTAGTGGAGCAACCAGTGAAATCTAACCTTCACAATTAAGTATAAAACTTTTTTTTATTAAATCAATTTTTATTGTATACATACAAATATTAAAAGGCACATTTTATTTTTTATTAAATCAATCTTTATTGTATACATACAAATATATTAAAAGGCATAAATGTTAATTAAAGGGCACAAGCTGCTGGTGTCCTTCTACCACTGCTCCATCGAGAGTGTGCTGGCGTACTGTATAACCACATGGTATGCCAGCTGCTCTGCAGCGGACAGGAGAGCCCTTCAAAGGGTCATCAACATCGTACCAAAAAATCACTGGCTGCCCACTGGCCTCCCTGAAGGACAACTTCAGCTCTTGCTGCCTTGGCAGGGCAACCAACATCCTGAAGGACCCTTCCCACCCTGGACACAACCTGTTCCACCCGCTGCCCTCTGGCAGACGGTACAGGTCTTTCAAAACTCGCACAGACTCGGAGACAGCTTCTACCCCAGGGCCATACGTGAAATTAACAATGCAAAATAAGAAATAACACTCACATTCAACTGAATGGTTCTACCTCAGCTGCTATTGTTATTTATCTGTATTTTTTTTTAATATGTATATATTTTTACCTTTTCTTATATATTTAAAATTGCTCTTGTGAATCGCACCGTGGGATTGACTTTTAAATTTTGTTGTACCATGTGCAATGACAATAAAGAGATTCATTCATTCATTCATTTTATATTTATTAAATCAATCCAGAACAAGGGGTCACAGTTTAAGGATAAGGGGGAAATCTTTTAGGACCGAGATGAGGAAAACTTTTTTATCACAGAGAGTGGTGAATCTCTGGAATTCTCTGCCGCAGAAGGTAGTTGAGGCCAGTTGATTGGCTATATTTAAGAGGGAGTTAGATGTGGCCCTTGTGGCTAAAGTGATCAGGGGGTATGGGGAGAAGACAGGATACTGAGTTGGATGATCAGCCATGATCACATTGAATGGCGGTGCAGGCTCGAAGGGCCGAATGGCCTACCCCTGCACCTATTTTCTATGAGCTGTTTGAGAGAATTTTACTTAAAATTAGCTGTAATGATATGGAACCACTGCATTTAGGAGAAAATAAGTCAAATATTAGGGCAACCTAAATCTTTGGCCGTGGTCTTGCTAGGCGCACACCATTACCTTTGACAACCCCTCTGAAATTTTACATCAAACACGGAAGTTGTAGACTATAGGATTAGTGGAGCAACCAGTGAAATCTAACCTTCACAATTAAGTATAGAACATTTTTTTTATTAAATCAATTTTTACAGGATACCAAGTTGGATGATCAGCCATGATCATATTGAATGGCGGTGCAGGCTCGAAGGGCTGAATGGCCTACTCCTGCACCTATTTTTTCTATGTTTCTAATCTTTATTGTATACATAACTAATATATTAAAAGGCATGTTATTTTTATTACATTATTATTGTATATATACAAAATATACTAAAAGGCATATATATTAATAAATAATAAAATATGTAAATTCTAAAAAATAACACATGAATTTGAAAATGACAAAGCCAAACACATCTTGATGAAACAATAAATACTCTGAATGAACAGTACATGCGTTGTTTCTTTAGGAAGAACAAGCCCCGCCTTGCTCCCAAAACGCGATTCTTCTCATCGTTCTTGTTATTATTGTTAACATACAAATAAATATACAAAAAGGCATAATATATATGAATAAAAAATGAAATATATAAATTCTAAAAAAAATAACTATCAATTTGAAAACGACACATCTTGAAACGATAAATACTGTTTAATTGAATAGGACAGGCCCCGCCTTGCTCCCAAAACGCGATTCTTTTAATTGTTCCTTCTTTTAACCCACTTTGCCGCCGATCTTCCCTGCAACAGAACAGAGTGTAAAACCACGCAGCAATAAAGATGTCTGAATACATCAGCCAGGCTTTTCCACATCAGCTGACACTAATGCAAGAATAAGCACAATTCACAACATATCTATACTCTAGCAAAAGTAATCATTCAGTTCAGCCATAAAACAGAAAAGATTTGTTTCAGAACCTCTGGGTTAGAAGAAAGTGAACAAGGAAGTGTCATTAAACCATGTTTTTGTATTCTAGCCCTCATGAAATAAATGCTAGCAATGCATTTGCCTTCATTTCTACTGATTCAACTTGCAAGTTAACTGTCTGGGAATCCTGCACCAGCATTCCAGAGTTCCTTTGCACCTCCGATTTCTGGATTCTCTCCCCATTATGAAAATAGTCTACGCCTTTATTCTGCCTACCAAAATGCATGACTCCACACTTTGCTACACTATAATACATCTGCCACTTCTCTGCCAACTCTCCCACCTGTCCAAGTCCTTCTGCAGAGTCCCTGCACTCCACTGTTCAGTGCTCCAGCACCACCCAGATGTTTGATTCCGACTGAAATTGTTGTTTTAAACTTTGTGAATTTGAGAGACCAGTGACATTTCGTAGTTGGGTTGGTATGAAGCCAGAAGAAACATCAAAGGCTTTTGACGATCACCTGTGATACTATGTGGCCTTGGTGGTATGTGTGTGTTGGTCTTGTGACCACCTGCACAGGCTGACAAACGTCAAGTGGAGCAGGGCTCAGCCACAAAGTATCAGAGTCACAGCCAGACGTCCGTCCATCCCAAGATTGACTCACTGAAGCTTCAATAGCATCACCGTAAAGTACAAGGGCAGAAGGTTCATTCATGCCCTCAAGTCAAATGCTACTGATTTTGAAATCTTACCTGGTTTGGATTTTCGGCAGCTTAAATCCCTGCACGGGAAGCCTCCCACTGGCCAGCTTGCGAGCCACCACAACCTCCTTTACCTCTCCCCAAAGTCTTAACTTTCCTATAAAACAAAATGAGTACTTTAATAAGGAGGCATAATTAGTCAATGTGAAGGTTTTCAAATGCAGCTAGAGTCAACATTAAACACATTCATTATGAATACCAGGTACTAGCAGATTACTGTCATATGATTTTTAATACGTCCTTAACAGAAACAAAAAGGTTTCAGGAGACTTGATGCTCATAATTATAAGTGTTCAGATCAAGATAAACTTATCATTGGTAAATGTGTCAACACGAGCCTATAAATTTAAATGAATTTACTAACAAGTGGAATTCAGGAACGTTGCTAAACAATTTGAGGCGACCTCAATTTGAGGCCAACCTGCCCAAATAACCATGGTAAAGCAATACCCAACATGTTTCCAAATCATTTGCAGATACTATCGCGACATTCAAGAAACATTTAGACAGGCACATGGCATACGTAGGCAGGTAGCACATTTTATTTAGTGCGGGCATGTTGGGCCAAAGGGAGTTTCCATACTGTACGACCATAGAAACATAGAAACATAGAAACATAGAAATTAGGTGCAGGAGTAGGCCATTCGGCCCTTCGAGCCTGCACCGCCATTTAATATGATTATGGCTGATCATCCAACTCAGTATCCCGTACCTGCCTTCTCTCCATACCCTCTGATCCCCTTGGCCACAAGGGCCACATCTAACTCCCTCTTAAATATAGCCAATGAACTGGCCTCAACTACCCTCTGTGGCAGAGAGTTCCAGAGATTCACCACTCTCTGTGTGAAAAAAGTTCTCCTCATCTCGGTTTTAAAGGATTTCCCCCTTATCCTTAAGCTGTGACCCCTTGTCCTGGACTTCCCCAACATCGGGAACAATCCATGACCACATTGACCTCAGTGATCAGTGCTATTCAATCCTTTCCAAATGCCGAAGGTTCCAATTGAACATTAACGGTCAGATGCACTTTTCCTGCAAGTTGTAAGCAGAACTATACAACCTCCCATAAAATAAATTTCAGGTAAACCGACCTAGATGGGGTCCCATTCATAACCCTGATGGTTTAAACAGGTTCTCTCTCAAATTTCAAAAGTGCCAAATCCCACAAAAAGTGGTTCTACATTCATTAGACGAGAAATGAATCAAATTAAGAACAGGGAGGAGATGTCCGGAGAGTGGTAGCACCAAAATCCTTCTCCACTTAAGGAATCACAAGAAGGCACTCCCATTACTACAGGAAGTCTGCAGACAACCCTTACCAAGGCAACCGTCACTGCTCTTCAAAAGGCTCTGCTGGCCCTCGGTCCCCTCCGGGATGATGCCAACCCACAAAATTAAACCCACCAAAAGTAACATTGACTACTGGAAAAAGGTAAATAGATTCAAATACCTTAGAAATGTTGTTTCAATGCAGATTCCATTATAGCTTTAACTAAATTAAGTGAATCATGTGGTGCCCTATGTGGGATTCTAGAATCCTAAATAACGACCCACTTTAGCAATACGCTTACTCTCTGACCTCAAGATAATCTATCCAACGGGTCACCTGAAGAAATGCATACCAACCTGTGGCTGTAGGGGAGAGGTCGACGCAAACTGGCTTGCAGATCAAAACTTTTAATGGCTCCCCATGTAACACTCGTGCAGAACTTGAATGGAACGGTTGAAGGCAAGCCTTGAAGCAACAAAAAATGTTAAATGGAACACTGCAACATAATCTTTCAAGTTTTTACTGTTTTATGGATAAATTCTGCAGACAGAAATCACTTAAGAGCCCTAGTATCTGTAATAGTTTATTCCCCAATCTGCTGCAGCTGAATATCCTCCCCCTCCAGTCTACCCTCTCCACTGAAATTACTGTCGCAAGTAAAGGCAGGTCCAACAGCTCATTTCCCTTTTCAAGATAACCATATAACAATTACAGCATGTAAACAGGCCATCTTGACCCTTCTACTCCGTGCCGAACACATATTCTCCCCTAGTCCCATATACCTGCGCTCAGACCATAACCTTCCATTCCCTTCCCGTCCATATAACTATCCAATTTATTTTTAAATGATAAAAACGAACCTGCCTCCACCACCTTCACTGGAAGCTCATTCCACACAACCACCACTCTCTGAGTAAAGAAGTTCCCCCTCATGTTACCCCTAAACTTCAGTCCCTTAATTCTCAAGTCATGTCCCCTTGTTTGAATCTTCCCTACTCTCAGTGGGAAAAGCTTGTCCACGTCAACTCTGTCTATCCCTCTCATCATTTTAAAAACCTCTATCAAGTCCCCCCTTAACCTTCTGCGCTCCAAAGAATAAAGCCCTAACTTGTTCAACCTTTCTCTGTAACTTAGTTGCTGAAACCCAGGCAACATTCTAGTAAATCTCCTCTGTACTCTCTCTATTTTGTTGACATCCTTCCTATAATTAGGCGACCAAAATTGTACACCATACTCCAGAATTGGCCTCACCAATGCCTTGTACAATTTTAACATTACATCCCAACTTCTATACTCAATGCTCTGATTTATAAAGGCCAGCACACCAAAAGCTTTCTTTACCACCCTATCTACATGAGATTCCACTTTCAGGGAACTGTGCCCAGTTATTCCCAGATCCCTCTGTTCACCTACATTCTTCAATTCCCTACCATTTACCATGTACGTCCTATTTTGATTTGTCCTGCCAAGATGTAGCACCTCAAACTTATCAGCATTAAACTCCATCTGCCATCTTTCAGCCCACTCTTCCAACTGGCATAAATCTCTCTGTAGACTTTGAAACTCTACTTCATTACCCGCAACCCCACCTATCTTAGTATCATCTGCATACTTACTAATCCAATTTGCCACACCATCATCCAGATCATTGATGTACATGACAAACAACAGTGGACCCAACATAGATCCCTGTGGCACCCCACTCGTCACTGGCCTCCAACCTGACAAACAACCATCCACCATTACTCTCTGGCATCTCCCATTCAGCCACTGTTGAATCCATCTTGCTACTCCACCATTAATACCCAACCATTGAACCTTCTTAACCAACCTTCCATGAGGAACCTTGTCAAAGGCCTTACTGAAGTCCATATACACAACATCCACTGCTTTACCCTCTTCAATTTCCCGAGTAACATCCTCAAAAAATTCAAGAAAATTAGTCAAACATGACCTTCCAGACACAAATCCATGTTGACTGTTCCTAATCAGACCCTGTTTATCCAGATGCTTATATATATTATCTCTAAGTATTCTTTCCATTAATTTGCCCACCACTGACGTCAAACTAACAGGTCTATAATTGCTAGGTTTACTCTTAGACCCCTTTTTAAACAATGCAACAACATGCGCAGTACGCCAATCCCCCGGCACTATTCCCATTTCTAATGACACTTGAAATATTTCTGCCCCTGCTATTTCTACACTAACTTCCCTCAATGTCCTAGGGAATATCCTGTCCGGACCTGGAGACTTATCCACTTTTATATTTCTCAAAAGTGTCAGTACTTCCTCTTCTTTGAATCTCATAGTTTCCATAGCTACTCTACTTGTTTCCCTTACCTCACATAATTCAATATCCTTCTCCTTGGTGAATACCGAAGAAAAGAAACTGTTCAATATCTCCCCCATCTCTTTTGGCTCTGCAGATAGTTGTCCACTCTGACTCTCTAATGGACCAATTTTATCCCTCGTTATCCTTTTGCTATTAATATAGTGGTAGAAACCCTTCGGATTTACTTTTACCTTACTTGCCAAAGCAACCTCATATCTTCTTTTAGCTTTTCTAATTTCTTTCTTAAGATTCTTTTTACATTCTTTATACTCCTCAAGCACCTCATTTACTCCATGCTGCCTATAATTATTGTAGATCTCCCCCTTTTTCCGAACCAAGTGTCCAATTTCCCTTGAAAACCATGGCTCTTTACAATTTTTACGATTTCCTTTCAACCGAACAGGGACATAAAGATTCTGTACTCTTAAAATTTCACCTTTAAATGTACTCCATTTCTCTTCCACATCTTTCCCATAAAACAAACTGTCCCAATTTACTCCTTTTAAATCCTTTCGCATCTCCTCAAAGTTAGCCTTTCTCCAATCAAAAATCTCAACCCTAGGTCCAGTTCTGTCCCTCTCCATAATTATATTGAAACTAATGGTATTGTGATCACTGGACCCGAACTGTTCCCCAACGCATACCTCTGCCACCTGACCCATCTCATTTCCTAACAGGAGGTTCAGTACCGCCCCTTTTCTAGTAGGTACTTCTATGTATTGCTGCAAAAAACTATCCTGCACACATTTTACAAACTCCAACCCACCCAGCCCATTTACAGAATGTGTTTCCCAGTCTATGTGTGGAAAATTGAAATCTCCCACAATCACCACCTTGTGCTTACTACTAATATCTGCAATCTCCTTACATATTTGCTCTTCCAATTCTCGCTTCCCATTTGGCGGTCTATAATACATCCCTATAAGTGTTTCTACCCCTTTCCCATTTCTCAGTTCCACCCAAATAGCCTCCCTAGATGAGCAATCCAATCTATCCTGCCAAAGCACTGCTGTAATATCTTCCCTGATAAGCAATGCAACACCTCCTCCTCTTGCCCCTCCAATTCTATCACACCTGAAGCAACGAAATCCTGGAATTTGCCCAAAAGGGAGCGATATGGGAACCCAACTTGTCATTAATAAGTCTTAAATAGCAAGTTCTGAGATATTTAACACTGCTGAGATGTTACATGCAATAAAAAAAACACATTATCCTTGTTACCAGCACGTTCCGGAGTTTTGTCGTGCTGTTCGGATTTGTTGATTAGCGAAGACAATCCAAGCTTTCATGCAAGAGAACATATAAACATAAGTTGGTAAGTGCCACAATATAGCCATGCAATAACCATCTCCAGAGTCTAACCACCTATCAAAAATGTGAGTAAGTACCCTTAATGTGGTTTGAAAATGAAAATATGGTTAGTTTGAAGTAAAAAAGCACTGCCTGCAAATGGTTGTTTGGATTGAGGTAAAAAGGCACTCTCTCTCCCCCCCTCTCTCTCCCCCCCTCTCTCTACCTATCTCTCTCCCTTTCCCCTCTCTCTCTCTCCCCATCCCCCCCTTCCCTCCCCCCCGCCTCTCTTCTCCCCTCCCCCACCGTCTCTCCCCTAAACCCCCTTCCCGTCCACACCCCTTCCCTCCACACCCCTTCCCTCCACACCCCTTCCCTCCCCCTGCTCCCCAACTCTCCCCCTGCTCCCCAACTGTCCCCCTCCCCTCCACACCCCTACCCTCCACCCTCCCTCATTTCCCTGCTCCCCACCTCACCCTCCTCTCAGCACCCACTCTCTCCCCCTCACTCTCACCCTCTCTCTCTCCTCCCCCACCTTTCCCCACTCACCCCACCCTCCCTCTTCTCTTCCTCTCCCCCCCCCTCCCACTCTTGCCCCTCTCTCTGTGTCTGTCTCTCTCTCTGCCTCTGCCCCTTCTCTCTCTGCCCTAACTCTCTACCCCTGCCCCCCCCCCCCCCCCCCCTCTAGATGTGACTGCAAGTAGGGGGCTATGCGTCAGTAGGTAGTGTGGTTATGGGGTAAAAGGAGCAAATTAATAATATTAATATAATATGGGGGTAATTAGCGTGAGTGGGGGGGGGGAGATAGTTAGTGTGTGTGATGCTGCATGCCAGCTCCCCCACAACCGCACTTGGTCTAGTATATATGTGTGTGTCCCTGGAGAGAAGTAAATGGAGCACCTTTCAGTCGAGATCTTAATCAGTCTGAAATGTCACCCGTAATGTTACCCATTCATTCTCACCAGAGATGCTGTCTGTCCCGCTGAGTTACTTCAGCATTTTTGTGTATCTTCGGTTTAAACCAGCATCTGTAGTTCCTTCCTACACAGCGCGGCGTTAATGTTGCTTGAATGTTGCGTGGCAGTGGGCATGTGCACGGCTGCACATGAACACAATGTTGTGCTGAATTTTCCACACATCTTTTGCATCTCTCTTTTTTTAAACACAGGCAGATAAGATCATAAAACTTCTGAATGATAAGTCATCGATCGACATCACTGAACGATGGGACATGGTAAATCAAAACTTGTTTTGGTTAATTTTAAAGAAACATGCTCTTAAAATTGCAAAGTGATCCGAGACGTTGTACGGTGTACGCCAGGAATGGAACAAGAAAATATACTTTATGGATAGGTTACTAAACCCATATTTGTTATTTTATTTGGAAAAAAAGATTAGCAAATGACTTTAAATCTCATGCAGAAATAAAAGTTATAATCAACCATCCAGGCTTTAATTCTTAACTAAAGCAGAAATGCATTTTCAAGATTCTAATTCAAAATTAGCCAAAGTTCAATTTAAACATTGCTTTTCTGTTCCACGACTCTTCCATGCTGGTTCCATGTAGTTCTCAATTCTCTGATCTTTGTCCTTGTCTATTGTAACGATTCAAATCAATAGATATGAGCTCCCTATTAAGTAGCTTCTAAGTTATTAGTGATATAAATACAGATTTCTAGTATGTGTGTATCCTTGGCAAGCATACCTTTAATTTTCCATCTTTGATGAGCCTCAAAGGTGACCTGAGCAGATATTCTTGCAGTGCTTTTAGGATTTATTTTGACCCAGAGTTAATAAATATATTTCCACGACAGGTGAATGCCGGTGCCAATCCCACACATGAAAGCGAACGTGCTGGTAACAAGGGTAATGTGTTTTTTTTAATTGCATGTAACATCTCAGCAGTGTTAAATATCTCAGCACTTGCTATTTAAGACTTATTAACGACAAGTTGGGTTCCCATATCACTCCCTTTTGGGCATCTTGAAAAGGGAAATGAGCTGTTGGACCTGCCTTTACTTGCGACAGTAATTTCAGCGGAGAGGGTAGACTGGAGGGGGAGGATATTCAGCTGCAGCAGATTGGGGAATAAACTATTATAGATACTAGGGCTCTGTGGTGTATCTGGACTTTCAGAAGGCTTTCGACAAGGTCCCACATAAGAGATTAGTATACAAACTTAAAGCACATGGCATTGGGGGTTCAGTATTGATGTGGATAGAGAACTGGCTGGCAAACAGGAAGCAAAGAGTAGGAGTAAACGGGTCCTTTTCACAATGGCAGGCAGTGACTAGTGGGGTACCGCAAGGCTCAGTACTGGGACCCCAGCTATTTACAATATATATTAATTATCTGGATGAGGGAATTGAAGGCAATATCTCCAAGTTTGCGGATGACACTAAGCTGGGGGGCAGTGTTAGGTGTGAGGAGGATGCTAGGAGACTGCAAGGTGACTTGGATAGGCTGGGTGAGTGGGCAAATGTTTGGCAGATGCAGTTTAATGTGGATAAATGTGAGGTTATCCATTTTGGTGGCAAAAACGGGAAAGCAGATTATTATCTAAACGGTGGCCGATTGGGAAAGGGGGAGATGCAGCGAGACCTGGGTGTCATGGTACACCAGTCATTGAAGGTAGGCATGCAGGTGCAGCAGGCAGTAAAGAAAGCGAATGGCATGTTGGCTTTCATAGCAAGAGGATTTGAGTATAGGAGCAGGGAGGTTCTACTGCAGTTGTATAGGGTCTTGGTGAGACCACACCTGGAGTATTGCGTGCAGTTTTGGTCTCCAAATCTGAGGAAGGACATTATTGCCATAGAGGGAGTGCAGAGAAGGTTCACCTGACTGATTCCTGGGATGTCAGGACTGTCTTATGAAGAAAGACTGGATAGACTTGGTTTATACTCTCTAGAGTTTAGGAGATTGAGAGGGGATCTTATAGAAACTTACAAAATTCTTAAGGGGTTGGACAGGCTAGATGCAGGAAGATTGTTTCCGATGTTGGGGAAGTCCAGGACAAGGGGTCACAGCTTAAGGATAAGGGGGAAATCCTTTAAAACCGAGATGAGGAGAACTTTTTTCACACAGAGAGTGGTGAATCTCTGGAACTCTCTGCCACAGAGGGTAGTTGAGGCCAGTTCATTGGCTATATTTAAGAGGGAGTTAGATGTGGCCCTTGTGGCCAAGGGGATCAGAGGGTATGGAGAAAAGGCAGGTACGGGATACTGAGTTGGATGATCAGCCATGATCATATTAAATGGCGGTGCAGGCTCGAAGGGCCGAATGGCCTACTCCTGCACCTAATTTCTATGTTTCTATGTTTCTATGTTTCTTAAGTGATTTCTGTCTGCAGAATTTATCCATAAAACACTCACTTCTGTTAAAAGAGTAAAAACATGAAAGATTATGTTGCACTGTGCCATTTAACTTTTAAAGCCCCTTACCAGTTCAGCGCTAAACGGGGAGCAAGATTTGATCTCAAAGCCAGCTTGCGGAAGACTCTCCCATATACACCACATTTTGGTTAGTATGCATTGCTACTGGTAACCCGTTGGATAGATTATCTTGAGGTCAGAGAGTAAGCGTATTGCTAAAGTGGGTCGTTATTTAGGATTCTAGAATCCCGCATAGGGCACCACATACTCAAAATCAATTCAATGTCATTACCACTTTCTAAATGATTCACTTAATTTAGTTAAAGCTATAATGGAATCTGCATTGAAACAACATTTTTAAGGTATTTGAACCTATTTACCTTTTTCCAGTAATCATTGTTACTTTTGGTGGGGGGGTTTGATTTTGTGGGTTGGCATCATCCCGGAGGGGACCGAGGGCCAGCAGAGCCTTTTGAAGAGCAGTGAGCCATCGTATCACCCTCAGCAGAGGAGAGCGTTGGCGACCAGGACCGGGCTGGTGAAGTACAGGGGTCACTGGCTGAACTATCATCCAGAGCTGTGGAAGAGGTCCTGGACCCTATCCCCCATACGCAACACCGGCCAATCACCATAACTATCCGATCCGCTCTCCAAGCAACAACCGTCCCCTTCCGCAGAAGGTTCAATCTGCAGAAGGCCGACTGGCTGTCATTCCACCCCCCCCCCCCCATATCAGACGATCCATCGTCGCCCAAGACGAGCGGAGAGCACAGGAGATCGATACCAGGCACCCCCTGCACGGACAAACACCACCTCCACCCCGACTGAAATCTAGAGCCAGTTTCTTGCAGACAGTCCCACCTCTCCAGACAACCAAAGAAACAGCAACTACCAGGCAGAAGACACATGCAGCTGTGGAGCAGTACAGACAATGTCCCACCTACTGGAGTGTGACGACGCCCCCCAGTGCAGCCCCCAGGACCTGGCTGAACCGACCCGACCAGCTGTGACCTGCGCCAGATACTGGCAGAACGACATCTGAGATTGCAACGGACTCGAAGAAGAAGACTGGCTGAAGAACACCCTAGATCCAGTGATCTACAGCGGCTGAGATAGTGACCTACAGTGGCTGAGATAGATACAGTGACCTACAGTGTGGCTGAGATAGATACAGTGACCTACAGTGGCTGAGATAGATACAGTGACCTACAGCGGCTGAGATAGATACAGTGACCTACAGTGGCTGAGATAGATACAGTGACCTACAGTGGCTGAGATAGATACAGTGACCTACAGTGGCTGAGATAGATACAGTGACCTACAGTGGCTGAGATAGATACAGTGACCTACAGCGGCTCGCGAAGAGGTGTGGCATTTCGCTGGGATAGAAACAAAGAGCTGAATTTTCCACTCATCTTTTGCATCTCTCTTTTTTTAAACACAGGCTGTGAGAATTATTAAAATGTTGACTGACAAGTTATCAGTGGACACCTTTGGTCGATGGGACATGGTAAATCAAAACTTGTTTTGGTTAATTTTAAAGAAACATGCTCTTAAAATTGCAGTGATCCGAGACGTTGTACGGTGTACGCCAGGAATGGAACAAGAAAATATACTTTATGGATAGGTTACTAAACCCATATTTGTTATTTTATTTGGGAAAAAAAGATTTGCAAATGACTTTAAATCTCATGCAGAAATAAAAGTTATAATCAACCATCCAGGCTTTAATTTTACTTCGGAGTCACGTGAGTGATTCCGTGAAGATCCCAGCCCAGTGCGCAGGTGCGGCATTATCGCACAGCTGTGCAAACTGCGGCCAGCGGGAGTCGGGCGCTCCCGCAACCAAGGATGTGAGGTAAGTACTTACCTTTATCGGGCCTTGTGGTTTTTTGCTCCAGGGGGAGCAAAGTAGCAGAGGAAGCGACCCCCGTTCGACTCCAGCGAAGGAGCCGACAGTGGAGGGGGATAGGCGCAAACTGGACCGCACAGGCTGCGGACCGCTGCAGGGAGCTGCGCTGATGCCGGTCCGCTGAACAGCTGTTCGGTTAACAGCAGCGGACCGGAGGGAAATTTAAAAACCCGACCGGCAGCCCTGCAGACTCCTGACAAGGAGAATCGCCGCCCGGGAACCGCTACAATGCCGCCTGAAAAACGGCAGGCAGCCTCTAAATACAGGTAAGACAAAAACCTTACCAATTTACAGGTTCTATAGGAATCAACTTCCTCCAACACTGGAACAGGCTGGAGACAGCAAAAATAAGTATGTCTGTCTCCCCAAGCCAGAGGAGGTCATGGAGTTCAAAACCTCCAGGAGAAAAGGGGCACTGGCTGAATGCCAAGGGAGCTGACACTCCTACCCCAGTGCTATTGCACTAGCCATCTCCCTTGTCGAGGGATTGATGCAACAGCGGAGTTTGAGCTATGCCTCCTCCAATTTATAGCACACCCTTTTGCTCCCTCTTTTGAGGCTAGCTAAGGAGGCCAGGGCTGGGCTGGCTTAAACGCTGGGCAGGCGGACGAGAACAGCAGTATGCCAGGGGAGCAGGATCAGGAAGAGCTACTGGGTGTCGTGGGCCACTACATGGCTCCTCCACGCGACCATCTTCCCAAACAAAGCCCTGCAGGAGTAGGCCTTTCTAGAGGCAAATCCGCAGGCAGCTGGGTCAGCAGACTCGCAGACAAGAGCTAAAAGCAGCGAATTCTGAAGCTCCTAACAGAAGGGTCAAGATGTTACCGCCTTTGCTCGTTTTTCCACGGATCATACTCATCTGGCAGGCGAGACGCCATGATCCAAGGTGGTTCTCCCAGGATGAGACTATCCCGTTGCACTACGAGTGTGCTGACGCCTAAGATGTTCCCAAATTTGGGATACTCGACTGACATTTGTGCATATAAGACCTGCCCGCAACCCCAAATATACGGGGCTATACAAACCGCTGCTGCGGGAAGAGAGGCAGCTAAACCTGTGCGCCTCATGAGGGCAGGCCATGGAACGAGCAGGACATCGCATCCAACACCCAGCTGGCAGCACCCCTCGGCATCCACCAGCAATATCGAACAAGGCTGGTGAAAGCCTGGCGACCGCTTTACATTACCCCCATAGTTCTTTTTAGACAGGGGCCCAGAGCGGAGCCGTGGGAAAATGCGCCGCCCCACCGACAGCACCAGCATACCAGCAAAACTAGGCCTTCATGAAAAAACAATAAACATGGAGGTAGGTAGTCTGGTTCCTCCCAGTTTACACTAAATAAGGGTGTTCTACTAACTGCGGGGGGGGGGGGGGGGGGGGGGGGGGGGGGCATTTACACTTGTTGATAAAGCATGGGGTGCTGTCACAAATAACTAAAATATACTCAACAGTATTAGTGGATAAAAACTTGAATTCAAATTGGGCATATTACCGCCAGTTCAGCAATGCGCCCAAAGGGCATTTTCTCCCTCTAAGAAAGAGAAGTGAGAAGGTCAAGCTGAACTAGAAAGGCTCATTACTAAACGGATCATGGGAGTAAACATGAACCATTGGAATTTGTATCGAATATATTCACCAAAACTACAAAAGATGGTGAATGTAGCATCATCATTGATCTAATATCACTAAATAAATCTGTTGAGTATATACACTTTAAGATGGAGACGGGTTTTTTGTCACTGCCAGACATCTGATCTCCAAAGGATACCTATGGCGAGCATTGATATGGAAGATGCTAACTATCTTATACCCATACACTAGGATCATTATTGGTTCCCAAAAAAACTTTACCTGGATAATGGATATTCCGGTTAGGGCAAATATGGGAGTATAGAGCATTCCCAATGGTCTAACCTCAGCCCTAAACTATTATAAATATTAAAAATGACCATGAAAATATTAAGAAAACAAGCATAATCATGGCATATATTGGATGATATCCTCATATTAGGGGAAACAAAGGAATTAGCTGTGGCAGCAGTTCTAGCTACGAAACAGCTCCCTAAACCTCTGAGGTTCATCCCACGCCCAGATAAACCAGAATTGAAGCCGTTAACTACCATGGATTATCTGGGCTTCAATAACAATTCCATCCATATGACTGTTACTTTGCCAAGGTATTTGGGTCACTATAATCAAATCATTAATGTACCCACTGAAGCTATATCACAATTACAGTGGTGGGCAGACATATATTTGGCATAGTTTTCAGCCCTATTATCATCACCAATCCCAACTTGGTTATTAAAAACCGATGCCAGTACTTTAGGCTGGGGAGCAACTAAACTCCATATCCAGCACAGGTAACAGATGGACCAATTCAGAAACATCGTTACTACACACACCGGGCATCAACTACTTGGGATTGGTGATCGCCTATTGGGCTAAAAAGCATATGCATTTCAAATGCAGCACGTACATATGTGGTTACGGATTGATAATACTATGGTGGTGGCTTATATCAACCATATGGGGAGCATAAAATCATTATTGTGCAACAAATTGGTCAAACAGATCTGGCAATGGTGTGTCAAAAGACATTTTAACTATCAGCTGCCTATGTCCTAGGAAGCTAGAACACAGTGGGAGACACCACGTCACGGGTAAAAATTTATGATAACATTGAATAGATGTCAAACCCAAAATATCTGCTAAAGGTATTAAGCAGTTTGAAAGCCAGATATCAATTTGGTTGCACAAGACGAAATCACCAGTAACCTATGTATGTGACTTAGGAACCAGATCAGAGGCAGCAGCGATAGATGCCTACACGCTGGATGGGGGAATTTCTGCTTTGCCTTCCTCCCTTCTGCCTCATCAGTCGGGCACTTCGCAATACAGATGGAATCTGTCTCCGAGATATTGAACGTGCCCGACCGGCCTACACAGCCATGGTTCCCAGTTCATCACGACATGGTGGGCGAGTCACCTATGGATTTCCCTAGTGGACCATGGTTGCTGACTCAACCCAGTATCAGGCATAAGCCACCCATGCCAGAAAAACATCAAACTCCTGGGTGCAGGTTTTGAATAGACATTACCAGGGACTGGGATTATCCAAAGGAACCATTACCACCATGTCGGCATCCCTGCGAACAGTCACCAAGAGCTAACATGGGTAAAATACTGCCACGACGCAGGGACAACATACCAAACTATTCAACCACTGACGTATTGGAGTTCCTGGAACATCTACACCATGACTAAAAGGTGAGTTACAGTGCCGTAAATACAGCATGGAGCGCCTTGTCTGCTTATCTAAAACAGCAGGACAGCAGACCATGGAGGTATACCCATGTATGGGATATCGGTGTGATATTGACATATCTCAGAGAATGGCACCAGCCAGATCCCTCAGTCTTGCTCTATCTATGTTAAAAACGCTCATATATACGCTCACACAGTCCAGTCACTCCATAAAACTAGACTGGATAACATGGTGATTACCCCAGACGCATCACGTTCATCATTCTAGGTCTGGTAAAAACCCAACTCGCAGGTATATGGGACTAGGCGAGATTATGAGTTCGGTACGGACTAGTAGGGTCGAGATGGCCTGTGTTTTCCGTGCTGCAATTGTTATATGGTTATATGGACCAGGAACGCCCTATTCACTGGTGGGATTCCGGGCCTACCCACCAGAGTCCAGGTTGAGTGTGGGGACCCATCTACTACAATATATAGACACAACCCACAATCTTAGAGGGAGAGGAAAGCCTATGGGTCAACCACAGAAACCCCAAGACGGGGTACGAGCCAAACCACTCCAAGGTGGCTCAAACAGGTACTGAAAGCTGCCGGAATAGATGATAATACATTTTAATCCCATTCCACTAGGGCAGCATTGATATCAGCGGCTGAACGAATGGACATCCCGGTTGACCACATTCTCAATACGGCAGAATGGTCAAGAGAACGACGTTCAGAACATTTTTTATTGTAAACCGTTGATAAACCTGATTTAATTGCAGAAAGAATATTACAAACTGCAATATTAATTTAAGCTCAGGGGAGCTCTTTATGTTGTTATTGTTAACAAATACCTTTCTGTTTCTTGTGAAAGCAGATCCATTGGTTGATTACGATAACACTTCCTCCCTCAAAAACTTCGGCAGTGAGTGAAATAAAAACTGTTACACGGTTTGAAATCACAGACCTTTGAAGTCTTCACGGAATCACTCACGTGACTCCAAAGTAAAATAGTAAGATTAAACGAGTACTTACCAGTATGAAGTTTGATCTGTATTTTATGAGGAGTTACGATGAGGTATTACGTGCCCTCCGCTCCCACCCTCAATATATAGATCAAACTAATAAACTGATGTCTCATGATCTTTACTATCTTACTTCAAATATTGTGTCTATCCTGTGATTTCACACCGCTGCTTCGAAGTATATCGCAACATCGCACTGGGCGGGTTCTTCACGTAATCCCTCATCGTAACTCCTCATAAAATACAGATCAAACTTCATACTGGTAAGTACTCGTTTAATCTTACTATTAAATGTGTTTCAAAAGAACTTACTTAATTACGGGCTAATAATGGGAAAAAAGCTTATACTCAAATTTTGAGAAAATGCTCCAATACCAACAAAAAAATGTGGATTTCAAACATGTTCGAAACACTACACTTGGAAGCAAAGATCCTAGAGGAGCAAGATAGATCACTCCTCCGAAATCCAATAGGCTGACGTGTAGTACGTGATGGAACGTCACGGCCGCCATTTGTTTATGCTCCCGCTGTGCACTACACTCTATCGTCTGGTGTCATCAGTGTTGTAGGGAACAGTGTTTGGTTTAGCGCATCTATCACATCACATATTTTAGTTAATTTTATTGTCAATGTTTTCCACGTTCCCCCATTTACCCTCCCATCTTTCCTCCCCAGCCGCCACCTTTGCGTAGTTTCCCTTGCATTGTATTGTGCAGTTTCCCTTCTATGGCTTTAACACACACTGTGCACAAAATTAAATTTAACATATATATATTTATATGAATGTGTGTGCCCGTGTGTGAGAGGAAAGTTAAGGGTCTGTCCCACCAACATGCGATTGCATGCATCTAGCGCGACCAAACGTGGTCGCTTGAAAAATCTTTCACTGTGCTATATAAATAAAAGTGATTTGACTTGACATATTTCTCTCGTTTCTTTCTTCAGATTTCCTCTAATTTGTTTAGCAACCTTTTTCTTTCAATCTGTGGGTGTGTGTGTATATATATATATATATATATATATATTTTCAATCTGTGTGTGTGTATGTATATTTTTATATATATACACACACATACATACATATACACACACACACACACACACACACAGATTGAAAAAAATATATATATATACATTTTTCTTTTCAATCTGTGTGTGTGTATGTATATATACACACACATATACATACTTACACACAGTTTGAAATATATAGCTTCTTTCTTTATAACAGCTTCTTTCCGGCGGCTGTCACTCTACTCAACAACGTATCTCGGTGACTGCCAATCACCACCCCCCCCCCCCCCCCCGGACACTTATTATTTTTTTTTTATTCAAATCGTTTGCTATGTCGCTCTTCAAGGGAGATGCTAAATGCATTTCATTGTCTCTGTACTGTACACTGACAATGACAATTAAAATTGAATCTGAATCTGAATCTGGATATATATATATATATACTCACACACATATATATACGCACACACATATATATACACACTCATATATATATATACACACATATATATATATATAAATAAATATATATACACACATATATATATATATATATATATACACACATATATATATATACACACACATCTAAATACACACACACATATATATATATATACACACACATCTAAATACACACACACATATATATATATATACACATACACACATATATATATATATATATTTACACACACACATATATATCACAATATATATGTATATACATATACATACATATTTGTATGCACACACACACACATATATATATATATGAAATCCTAATATTGTGAATAAAGCATCCATGCACACAATGTCAAAATATTTTTCCATTCTATATTAGCGTAACACAATGTAGTGATACATACCTACATATTTAAATTCAGTCGAAGTTAAAGTTGGTCAAATAATATGGGGATCTTCTTGCTTTTTTTGAGACATGGATTTTTAAAAATGTGAATG
Organism: Leucoraja erinaceus; assembly: GCF_028641065.1. Taxonomy (NCBI): domain Eukaryota; kingdom Metazoa; phylum Chordata; class Chondrichthyes; order Rajiformes; family Rajidae; genus Leucoraja; species Leucoraja erinaceus. The sequence continues at coordinate 93,395 of NW_026576383.1, forward strand.
TCTCATAATGACACATTTGTTGTGTATATTGCACCAACCGCCACAATTTCAAATAACTCTAAATTGAACTTTATAAACAAGGAAAAAACTTTATATTTCCGTCATTTATGGTAATATTTTCATAATTCACATCATTTTGTGCACGACATATACAGGGGGTTGCAGTGTTTTGAAAGTAATGTAAAATACAACATATTTCAGACAATGATAGCCCCACCCCTTGCTTACCCCAAAGAACAAAATTTCCAATTTATATACAATAATAAATAAATCGTCATTTGCACAATTTTGTGTGGCTAACGGGAGGTTCTCATACTTCCTCTTGAGTAACCTGCGTTGGGAAAACAGAATTTCGGCGTGTTCAGGATGTCAAATAGCGTTGGAACTGCATGCAATTTGGCCTCTCATTGGTCTGCCTGTTGGAAAACTAGTCAAGTTCAGTGTTCAGAACAAAGATGGCAGGTGGTTGACAAGTACACTAGACTTTGGTGGAGGAGATCTTGTCGACGAGTATTCTGGACCCGCTGAAATTACAGAAAATCTCATATTGGATTAACTAAGAAGGAAAAAATGTAGTTATAACTACGTATCTGCAGAATGAATGATATATTATTGAAGTGCAATTGTTCAGTTGTGGGGAGATACCTGTATATTGAAGATGCATTTTGCCTCTAATATGTCAATTTACCTTCAATGCAGAAGAGCTTATTTAAAACTTCTAATGTAGACTGAGAGAGAGGGGAGGAAGAGAGTGAAAGGCAGATGGGGCAGAGACCGAGATAGCGAGAGACAGGGAGAGAGGAGAGAGGGGGGCAGGGAGAGAGAGACATGGAGAGAGAGAGATAGAAGGGGCAGAGAGAGATGGGGAGAGAGAAGGGGAGAGAGGAACGATGGCACGTTAAAACGTACAGCTGCCCCATTCTGACAGCCGCCGAACCCCGCACCGCACCATTGCACCCTTCTTCACAGCGGCCCAGTGATGTCTCGGCTCTGACAGTTTGAGGGATCTAATCGGTAACTACACTAAGAGCAGCCCCGGGTCGCTGCGCTACCCGACTCGACTATGAGGTTAAAATCTCGTGATGGGTCTGATGTGTCTCTCTCCCCATCTCTCTCTCTGCCCCTTCTCTCTCCCCCTATGTATACACATACATATGCACACATACATATGCACACATACATATGCACACATACATATACATACATTTATATGCATATATGGAGAGGGAGAAGGGGGGAGAGGGAGAAGGGGGAGAGAGGGAGAAGGGGAGAGAGGGAGAAGGGGAGAGAGAGGGAGAAGGGGAGAGGGAGAGGGAGAAAGTATCTTTGATTGTGGCCGCCGCCACCGAACCCCCCGGCCCACCATTGCACCAAAGATGATAGAGCAGAGTTATATAATCTTTGATTGCACCCTTCTTCATGGCGGGCTTGTGATCTTTGCTTGTGATTTCTCGACAATTCGAGGGACATAACGGGTAACAGCCACCGCCTTCCTTCCCGGACACGAATCTGAGCTCGAAAAATCTCCTGGTCACTGGGCCTGATGTGTCCGCGGGCCATATTGTGGAGACCAATCCCTTACAAGATCAAAACCAAAAACGTACAGAAGTGTTAAAATTATTGTCTTTATTATTGTGGTGAGTAAAGATCTATTAAAAATAAGTCTAATAACTTTCTAATGTACCAACAAACCCAGTTTCCCAATGGCCGTTGATGGGAGAACAGAAAATAACATTTTCACCACAGAATAGCGACTGAAAATAAAAAATAATATTTTCTCACGTTTCGTTTTTATTGGGGAACCTAAAGAATGACAGGTCGGGTTGTCTACATTTACAATTAGAACAATTGATAGCCGAGCAGTGAGATGAAGATTTAGATAAGGACGCCATGACAGTGTGGAGGAAGCCCAATAAAATGCCCAATAAAATGGCGTCAAAGATCACACACGTGATACTACGCATTTTTCGAGGAGTGGTCTATCTTGCTCCTCTATAATCTTTGCTTGGAAGAGATGAGACTACTCCTAGCAGGCAAAGCAAACCACTTCCAAAAGACATGGTCTGCATTTACTGAACTTTTACAAGCATAAGGTGCAATAGTAATTTAAAATATAAATGGTGACAGGATCTGGTAACGGGGGGTATAAAATATATATTTTTTTAAAACATGGTTGGTATATGCATTTTGGTAGAGTTTTGTGTTACAATAGAGCAATTGTTTTTCCTTTTTTTTCTTTTCTTTCTAGGGTCTTATTTCCTTTCTTTACTTCCTTCTCTAATTTCTTCCCCACAGGGCTTTCTTCTCCCAACACTTTCCTGCACCATCACGATTCCTGCTCACTTTCCTTACTTCTTTTATTTCTACCTTTTTTAAAGCTCGAAAAACGAAGTGGTACAACAAAATGTAATAAGATTTATGTGATGTATATTACTGTAATTTACTGTACTTCTAATAAAATAAAAAAATATATATATATACTCCCTTACGAGTGTAGAACCAGGAAAGAAATCGACGGGCTTCGTGAACCAGCACACCGATGCACATTAACAATTTCCCTCGCAAACTGTGCACCTCAAACGGCAGTACTTTTAAATATACTCCCTTTCCAGTGTTGAAACACCAAGCAAATGGACAGGCATCATGAACCTGTACACAGACGCACTTTAATAGTAGTCTGTCCGGTAGTCCTGCCGGGAAAGTCCCAAGGCGGACCGGCAGAGGGCCACAAATCGGACCTCACCTACTTCCGGTGGCAAATCGTTAACCGGCGGCGGGCATAAAGTAATGGCGGGCAGGTGTCCGGAATCCTTCCGAAAACGCGGCCACCCCGCCGGTGCGAGGGAGTCAATCTCGACCTCATCCGGGGTTCCGCCGACCGGCTTTCGGACTTGGTGCAATTGTCGACGCAGCCATTTAAGCGGGTTGACCGACCGGATGTCCTGCCGAAAATGTGAGCCGTCGAACGGTCGAGGCAGCCAATCTCGACCTCATCGGGACTTCCGCCATAGTCGTTTCTGCCGCCATGGGTGTGCTGCCAGCCGCCCGCCGCCGCCGCCGCCGTTCCGGCGCTTACTCGAGCCGCTGGAGCATTCGCACCCGCCCGGTCTTACATCCGGGGCCGCCGTTGGCACTTCAAAAAGCGGCTACATAAATCTCCGGGGCCGCCATTGAAACTTAAAAATTCGGCCACATAAGTCTCCAGGCACCCCACCTATCCGCCCGTACGAAAAAGACATAATGGAGAACTCGTGAACCAAGTGGTAGAAATCATGAACCAAGTGAGGGGAATTCATCAACCAAGTGAGGGGAATTCATCAACCTAGTGAGGGGAATTCATGAACCAAATTAAACGGCAGTCTCCCTCACGGAGTGTACAACCACGACGCAAATCGACGGGCATCGTGAACCAGTACACCGATTCGCATCAACAATTTACCCCGCAAACGGCTCACCTTAAACGGCAGCACTTTTCAATATGCTCCATTCCTCCCCCGGTTCCCCGTTCGCACGGGTAGATCGCTCGCAGTCTTTTCTTTTTAAAGAGATACAGCACGAAAACATGCCCTTCGGCCCACCAGGTCCGCACTGAGTAACGATACTACGCTACACCCACGAGGGGCATTTTTTTTTTTTTTTTAATGTACAAGCCAATTAAGTTTCAAACCTATGCCAGCATGAGAATAGGTTGAGATCGTTCTGGCCCCAAGGCATTCGCTTCACCGGGCGATTGCCAGCTATCCCGAGGGAAACATCGGAGGGAATCATCTACCGACCCATAATAACAATTTCTCCCGCAAATTGTGCACCTCAAGCGGCAGTACTTTTAAATATGCTCCCTTACGAGTCCATAATCACGAAGGAAACCGACGGGCATCGTGAACCAGTACACCGAATCGCATCAAGAATTCCCCCCGCAGATTGTGCACCTCGAACGGCAGTACTTTTAAATAAGTTCCCTTATGAGTGCATATTCACGAAGGAAACCGACGGGCATCGTGAACCAGTACACCGATTGACATCAAAAATTCCCCCCGCAAATTGTGCACCGCGAACGGCAGTACTTTTAAATATGCTCCCTTACGACTGTAGAACCAGGAAACAAA